>NC_031786.1:1565048-1573230 GCF_001522545.3 Parus major | reverse complement strand
TCATCGGTGTTTTGGTAATTAAATCATCGGTGTTTTGGTAATTAAATCATTGGTGTTTTGGCAATTCAATCCTGCCCTTGGCTGGGTGGCAGAGCTCTTTGTCTGATGTCATTTTGTCCCTCTGTCCAGGGCATTTTGGTGTCAGTGTGGAAACCTCTCATGATCTGGAGCTTCACTGGGCTTGGAGCTCTCGCAGAGGGAGCAGGGTGAGGTCACTGCCCAAAAAATCAGATTCTCATCCCCACAGTCATGAATTAGATCCAGAGGAGAGCTGTGGATGTTCAGTGAGCAACAGGACAGGACTTCAACAGATGATTTCCTTCACCAAGGAACACCTCACTGTGCCAAAGCTCTCGTTTTTAGCCTTTTTTTTTGGTACTCTGGAGACACCCAACCCTTCAACTCTTTCACCCTGAGCTGTCATTTTCAACTTGCACTGTTTTGGAATAAATAATCTTTGACTATTCTGCCCCAAAGCATTTTGCAAGGGGTTGTACACAAGGTGAGCATTTGCAGCAAAACTTTTTGGGGTTTTTAGCTCTTTTTTTTTTTCTTTCTTTTCTATAGTTTGAGCTTGGTGTTGCCACCTCCTGCCTTCCCTTTTGCTCCTGGAGGAGCACACGTGAGGTCCCAAACGTGCAAAACCTGAATGTCTATAAAATATTCTGCAGCATGAATAGCTCAGTGTAAGCCAGTGGCACTTCTCCTGCAGGAAAATATCCCCATGCAGAAGTGTTTGACAGTTTAAGCATCAGTGATTAACCTCTTCTAATTAAAGCTTGGAAAAATAAAAAATTAAAAAAAAAATAATAAAAAAAAATATATCAGCACAGCTTGCAAGGAGCAGAAAAACTGGGATAAACTCTTGGAGGAAGAAAAAAAAAGCAATTTCCATGAAGCAGCCCCTGGAAACAAAAGGCAACCTCCACCCCAAGCGTGGGACATCCTGAAGGGCCAAAATGCAGAGAGGTTGTGCTCAAACTGACCTCACCTAAAGCTGCTCCAGTCACATAGCAACGTTTGTTATGGCCAACAACAGAACCCAAAATGACACAACAAAATAAGAATTATCTGCGATTAGAACGAAACTCTCGAAATGTCTCCAGCTGGAGCCAAAATCTGGGAGGAAGGGGGGAGAGAGGAGTTTATTATTTCAGTAGCAGCGGCACAAATCCCCTCTGGGTGCTCTGCAAACCACCCTGTGCTCTTTGAACCCAGCCCCCTCATTGACATGGTAATGGGCTTTGTTGAATTCAAAGACGATTACATCAGAAATGTGTGGCCTCTTGTGGCTTTTCCAAGGCTTATAAAGCACACAAATTATATGAAAATATTGGGTTGAAAAATTAGTAAGCCATAGGAGTTTGTGTTGTTTTAGCCACGCTTTACTGCAGGGAAGGAAAACTCTGTCTCCTCCAGATTTTTGCCCCAGTCTTTCAAAGCTACTTTCTGTATTATTTTTCTTTTCTGGTGGGCTTGCTTGGGATGTACAGCCTGGATTTTTAAAGGAGTTTCATACTGGAGCCACCTTTTCAACCAGAAATGTGTAAAGAACAGACACTGCTGCTCTGAGCTGCTCCAGTTCAGTTTTAACCAGGGAAAATTTCCACCAGAAAGTTCTGCCCCACGACTTTTGGTGGCTTGAACCATCCAGAGACATCATTTTCCTAATGGATTCCTGCAAATGCAATTGGAAAACGTGGTTGGGAGTGATTTTTTTAATTATCTTTTATGTCAGGATCATAAATTTGATGACACCACCTCAAGTGCAACTGGTAAGTGAAAAGCACAAGTTCCTTCCAGCGCCTACAAATCAAAACTAAATCAAAACTAAATCAAAACTAAATCAAAAATAAATCAAAATTAAATCACAGCTCACCCCCAGTTATAAAATATTTGAATATCCTATGGTAAAAGAGGTACTGGAACTGCTGGGAATGCCTTTTCCACTCACCAGTTCTCCTTCCACTCCTCCTCCAGTACGAGTTCCCCTTTCCAGGTCTCTGCCTGATTGAACAGTCACTGTTAAATATCTAATTTTCCAGGATTGGTGCTCCAGTGTTGGTCAGGGTGTTGGCACAGGTTATCAGGAGTTAAGAGCGAGCCACAGCACAGGTTCTGCTTCCCGTGTCAGCAGGCAAATTGTCCTCCCACAGCAGCCAGGGAAGGAGGCTTGTGAGAAGACACTTAAATGTGCTTGATCTGGTCTCTTTGGAGTTTTGGGACAGTTCAAGATCATGGATGTGCTGCTCCAGAGTGAAAACCTCGATTGTCCACCCGGAGCAGCCTCCAGTGAGATGTGGAGATTTTGGAAGATGTGTGGAAGGGGAGAAGGTTGGAGAGGACACCTCCTGTTCTGTCTGAGAGCACAAACATCACACACAGAAATGACCACGGCATTCCACGCTCCCCAAAACGTGCAGAAGGGATGGGATTGTGTTGTTTAGCTCTGGAGGATCCCAAACAGCTTCCTCTGTCCAGGGAGGAGGGCTGGCTTTGGGCTGGATGAGCTCCCAGGCCTGGCTGTGCTCCTGGAGCAGCTGAGCTGAGCTCAGGGACGCAGCAGCTGGAGCAGGAGGCAGGGCAGGAGCTTCCCTGTCAGCAGCAGGGGCTGAGATCAGCTCCAGCCCAGCCTGAAATCACATCCTGGGGCTGAGCTGATGCTCAGGGACACATCCCCAAGAGAAACATTCCCAAAGTGCGCACAGCAACCGAGGAGCTCGGCCCTCACCACGCTCCAGAGCACCAAAATCATCGGGAATTCTGCACCTGAGGGACACAGATCAGCTCCAGGGAGTTCAGCCAGAGCTGCTGATGCAGGGGATGTCCCACAGCAGCCAGGTCCTCCTGAAGGAGCATTTTCCCTTCAGCACATCCCAGTGTGGGCTGCTCGGGACGTGGATTTCCTCTTCACACCTGCTGCCGGCAGAGCAGCCTTTTTTGGGATTTTCCCTCTGGTACTGGTGGAGAGAGGGAGGCTGGAGAGCACAAAGCCACCACAGGCTGGGAACAGCCCAGGACAGCAATCGCTGAGCTCCTTGCACGGAGCCTTTGTCTCCTCCAGGCCGCTCGTGGCCAGGTAAAGGCAGTGCCAGGAACCAGGAATTGGGAATTAGCTCTTCACAAATGGTTTATTCACCAACATTCCATGTTCCCCCACGCCCACAGAGCCAGCAGGAGCTTCCCTGTGCCTGCCTGGAAGGAGCAGGGAAATGGGAGTGGGATGGGATGGTCTGGCCTCCAGTTTGGGGCTCTGAAGACAGGAGCAGGCACAGGGGATGGTTTTTCCCTCCCTGGCACTGCTGGGGTGCTCACACACCCAGGATTAATTTCCCCATCATTCCAGCACCTCTTTGATTCTGGCCACTCACATTACTACTACTATTATTATTATTATTGTTATTGTTATTGTTGTTGTTATTATTATTGTTATTATTATTGTTATTATTATTAGTATTATTACTATTATTATTACTATTCCAGCACCTCTTTGATTCTGGCCACTCACATTACTATTATTACTATTATTATTTTTATTATTATTATTGTTGTTGTTGTTGTTATTACTATTATTAATATTATTATTACTATTATTATTACTATTATTATTACTTATTATTTATTATTATCTCCTGTTTATCCAGAACCAATTATTGGAGGATTAGAACACAGCATCTGCTCCTCTGTGTTTGTGTAGATGCATAAATAAAGAACTGGAAATCAAATAAAAGAAACACATTGGATTTTTTTCTGTCCTTTTTTTTTAAATTTTAATTTTTTTTGTCTTGCTCCCCTTCCAGCCATTCACATTCAGATAAAAAAGTCCTGGAAGGAAAAGGCTTGGAGAGAAGCAATGGGAGAAAAGTTTGCAAAGGGCAAAATCAGTGGGACCCTGCAGAACAAACATGTGTAAAGGCTTTGTTTCAAAGTGGATGAATGCAAAAGCCTGTTGGGGATAATTTTTAGGCTTTGCCTATTTTGAAAGGGTTGAGGATCAGGAGTAAAGTGAGAAAACAATTCTCTGTAGGAAGCTGTAGCAGACTAAATGGAGCTTGTTGTTGTTGGCAGGGCCCGTGATGCTGAGGGCAGCAGCATCGTTACTGAAGCTGGAGGCAGCAGAGGTTTAAATAAATAAGGAGAGATCCCTGAGCCCAGATAAAACCGGGATCTGACTGTGCTGGGCCCTGCCGTGCTCCGGAGCAGGGAGGGCAGGCAGGGTGTGAGGAAAGGGAGATGGAGGAGGGAGAGCACGCCAGGCTCGGAGCTCTGTCTCCTGCTCGGGGCGTTGGGAATCCGTGACACAATTCCTGAGGAATGGAAGTTGAGTTGTCCATCTGCTCAGCCCCACAGGGGAATCGGGGCATGGAACGGCCAGGAAGCTCCTGGGTTCTGCTCAGGGATCTTTCCTTTCGCTTCCAGTGGGAACCAAAGGGGAGAAAAGCCCCTTTTCCATGGCCCTGCTCAGGAGCAAAGCCCCAAAAAGCGCTGGGATTATTCCAGCATTAACACAGGATTCATCCCAACCTCTCCCAGCAGCATCAGGAGCAATAAAAACCCCGTGAAATCCTTGCACGAGCAGCACTGAGTTCAAGAAGGATTTGAGAAATTCTTCAACCATTCCCTAAATGCAGCAGGGATTGGGGATGTCAAGGGCAGGTGATGAGAGCCTGGCCTGGGCAGGGAACCCCTGATCACAACCAAACCCTGCAAAGAAACATTTTTACAGATTCTGTCCACTGGGTTATCCTCCCACTCCCAGAAAAAACTCATGGGAAGGCTGCTCTGGACAAAATTCCCAAGATAAAGGGACAGCAAAGCAGGAAAGAGGGGGCAGGAATGACCTGCTCCTGCTCTGGGGTGAAAACAACACTGCAACAGCAACATATCCAGGCAAAATATCCCCGTCATCCCAATTTTCCCTGTTCTGAAGGAAAATCCTGGCTCTTGACTGAGGATCTGGGTTGTAGAGATGGAGGTTAAACAGAAAAAAAGGGGATTTAAAAAGATACCTCTTTATATTATTTTTATTATTATATTTTATTATATTTATTAATATATTTTATTATATTTATTATTATGTTTCTATTATATTTAATATTATATTTTATTGTTTTTATTATAATATTTTATTATAGTTATTTTATTGTTATATGTGTATTATAATTTATTTATATTATTATATATTTATTATAATTTATTTATATTATTATATATGTATTATAATTTATTTATATTATTATATATGTATTATAATTTATTATATTATTATATATTTATATTATTTAAAATATGCATATTTTTATACCTATTTTTAAAATTTTTTATGCATTTCTTAAATATTTTAATATGTGCCTCCATATTTAAGATATTCAAAATATTCCTCTACATTTTCAGGTTGGAGCATTTGCTAAATTCCCTTCTCCTGGAGTAAACTTTGAGGGGGAAAAAAAAGTAATAGAAATAGTTAAGAAAAGAATTCTTCTTATCCTGGTTTTCTCCCCCAGCCTTTGTCACTGAGAATACATTTTGAAACAGTAAAAGTGGAGATAAAATAGCAAAGGAAGGCAGTTCCCTGCGCTTCTTCTGTTCCCTTTTGGTGGCTCCTTTGTTTTAATTTATGTGGCAATATTCCAGGTGGAGCCCAAAATGATATTTTCAGTGGCAGCTTTTGCTCCAGGCCATTTTTCCTCGTGGTTCCCTCACCCGGAGCTGCCTCTGGTGCTGGATCCAGTCCCACAGGAGCAGAACCAGCCTCTCCAGAGCACAAATATTCCACTTCTTCCCTCTACATGATGCATTTTGGGTTAACCCCATCTCTAAGGTGGAGAACCTGGAGGATGCATCCCCAAAATCTCCTTTTCCTCCAGCTCAGCCCAGTTCTGTGTCTGATTCCAGCAGGGACAGATCCATCTCCAATGCTCGGTGTCCTGGGAGCACCGGAGCAGGACAAGGAATTTTCTTTTTTCTTAAGGTTTTTTTCCCAAATAAGACCTGTGACAATTCAAATCAGTTTTGCCATAATCAGGAAGAATTTGGACTGCACAGCCTGGCAATGTTGGGATGTCCTGCGTTGGACTCGATGATCCCTGAGGCCCATCCAGCTCAGGATATTCCCAATATGGGATAATATGGGATATTCCCTGTAACCCCACTGCCACCCACCTGATTCCTGGGACTGGGATCAGCAGTTCCTGTTGGAATTCCTGGGATCAAAGCATCCTGTTTGTAATTCCTCTGGGTAACCCAGAGCAGCGCTGGGGCTGGATAAAGGCGCTTTGGTTCAGCAGGAAAATGGAACTGTTTTTACAGAAGCCAGCGAGGGAGGCTGGAGCCACCGATTTGGGATGATTACAATGAACAAAAAAAGTCAAGCCTGGAAGTGTTTATTTTAATTTAGGGGGCATGGCGAGCTGCTGAGGTGGGAAGATATTATTTTTATGGGTTTAATCAGATGGCTGGGGTTTGTGGGCGTTGCTAATTGAAAGCTGTCTGCCTCGCCTCAGCTTCTGCAGGGCTTCTCTCCCCGTGCCTGGCAGGCAGGAGAAAAGCAATTATTTAGGCTGGGGAGGGGAAACAGGAACTGGGAGAGGTTTAGGGATAAAAAGGAAAAAAGGGGCTTCATTTTGGAGGGAAAATTCCAACCTGTGTCCTGTGTGGAGCATGGAACCCATTTCCCTGCCCTGAGGTAAATAAGGGTCAGCAAGGACGTGGGGAAGAAGCTGATCAGGACTTCCAGAAGGATGCTGAGGATATCCCAGCACCCAGAAAAGCAGATCTTGGGAGTTTTAGTAATTCCCAGGACTTGCCTTTTCCTTCTGAAGCTCCTCTGAGTGCCAGGTGACGGCTCCTGGACTTCCCAGGACACCTCATTTTTTGGATTGGGGAGGACATTTATGGTCCAAGACGTAGGAAAAGGCAGCAGCAGTCACCAAAACCGCCCAGCCACGCTGCACACTCAGCAAGATGTAAACTTGGTTGAGATTTGGCCACTCCAGGCAACCCTGCAGATTTTCCCCAGTGATTTCCACCACCAACCACCCCACACACCCAAAAAGAGAAAGCAGGACATTTCTTTTTTTTAAAAAAACCCAACCAAAACCTGCCCGTGGATGAGCTGGAGGGGCTCAGAGGGGTTTCTCCCTTTCATGGTTTGTTTTGTTTGCGGCAGAGGGAATTCCAACCAAACCAGCTGATGAAGAACAGCCCCAAAAATGCCACTTCTTGCCCGTGCCCCATGATGTCACCCCCCAAAAGCCACCAAGCAGGGTGTAAATATCCCCCAGGCAGGGGCCAAACGTGTCAGGCTCACGTAGGAGCCAGCCCTGAGCAGCGCAGTCCAAAAACACCATCTCCAAATATTTTCTATATCATAATTATACAAAATGAGTGGAAACTTCTGCCCCCTTTCCCCCAGCCCCAAAAAACACGGCCCATTATGAGCCCTGCCAAGTCTGCAGGAACATAAATAACATTGCAGGCTCTTTGTGCCGTGCAGGAGCTGGGAAGTGGAAAAATGATTGAGGGACAAGTGGTTTTTAAGATCCCCCCGAGGCCTGTAAGTTACCTGTTTATTTCAAGAAGAGCTGCAATTGCCAAAAGGAAAGGAAAGGAGTTCCTGGAGTTACTATCATGGTCTGTTTCCAGGGATTATTTCAAAATAAACATGGGTTGAGTCTCTGTTTTGCTTTTCAGTCAATATTAGTGCACACAGCGGGTACCTGGGTAGGGTGTGGGGTGATCCAGGCTCACCTGAGCTCAGGGGGTGGGAATGAGCCTGGATCTGCCAGGTGGGATCTCCAGGGCCAGGAATGACCTGGGGGGTTCCCTTTGGCCTCGGGAGATGCTCAAAAATGAGAATATCTGGTGATGAGACAGAAGGTGTTCAGAAACCCAGGGAACCCCGCACATCAGCACCCCAGCTCCAGGGGGAGGGGAAATGATCCTCTTTGTTCTGCATAAAACACCTCAGTTGGAAGGGAAATGGTCATAACTGACTCCTGAAAATGGAAGGGGAAAGATGTGAAGTCATCAGGGAGGATATTTCAGAGTGATAAAGGTGAGGTGGGAAAGGGTGTTGGAATAGGGGAAGGGAGAGAAGAGAAGAGAAGAGAAGAGAAGAGAAGAGAAGAGAAGAGAAGAGAAGAGAAGAGAAGAGAAGAGAAGAGAAGAGAAGAGAAGAGAA
>NC_031786.1:1560267-1564508 GCF_001522545.3 Parus major | reverse complement strand
AGAGAAGAGAAGAGAAGAGAAGAGAAGAGAAGAGAAGAGAAGAGAAGAGAAGAGAAGAGAAGAGAAGAGAAGAGAAGAGAAGAGAAGAGAAGAGAGAAGATTAAAAGCTGCAAGTCTTTGTTTACATTTTTTCATTAGAAATCCACATTTTAGCCCAGATTCATTTGTAGCACCCTGGTGCCTGTCCCAGAACCATCTCTGGGAGCATTTGAGCCAAACTGAAATGACATTTTTCACTTCCAGCCCAGGTGCCAGCCCGGTGATGCAATGCAGGTAATATGGGAAATGATGAGTGATGCTGTAATTGCAGAGGATCCCTGGCTGGGAAACAGAGATTGGAGTTGGGACGAAATAAAAATGATACCAGGAAAATAAAACCAGAGAAACTTCTTCCTGAAACTGCAGAATAAAGTGTTCCTGATAAGCTGCCACGAGGTTAAGAAAGAATATTGAGGCCTGGCTGGGTGCTTGAAGTGGAACCAGGTTTTCTCTTTGCCTTTCTCAAATCTCTGCTGGATCCAGGGAACTTTCACCTGGCATCGAGGGAAGCTGTCAAACAAGTTCATGCACAACTTGCACAGCCCAGGTGTCTGCAATTCCCATTTTCTGAGCCACCCCAAAGCCCAGGCAGTTCAGCTGACTTGTCTCATTCCTGCCCAGATGGCAGCCCCGATACTCCTTCATTATCTCCACATCTCTGCGCCAATTCAATTAAAGGCTCCCCAGATTCTCATCTAATGAACAAAGCTAATGAGTGACAAAAGGTCATTAAGAATTCTGAGGCACCCAGGAGGGAGATCCAGAGGCAGCTGAAGGCTCCTCAGCAGCTCAGGGTTGGAAATTTACTGCCCCAGAAAGAAAAACAAAACAGCTTTTCCCAACCAGGAAAAGGAGAAGTGGGATAAAAAAATCAGAGTTGAAAAATCCAAAGCTCCAGTTGCTGAAGAATGATGGGAATGGGGACAGCAGGAAGGTCCACGATGTTTCCTTCAGCCCATCTGTTGCTGGGAGCTGTCTGGGCTCTCCAGGAATCCTGGATGGATAAAAAGACTCCCTGAGCCTTGGGAAAGTTCCTTCCCAAGTGCTCTGCTCATTGCCTGCCTTCCCTGTGCTGGAGCTGCAGATGGAGCTTCACCTCCTTCCCACTCCTCCTCTCCCCTTGTTGTAATTTCTCTTCATCTCAGCAGGGCTTTGGGCTTTTTCTGGAGCACAGAACCTGTAGAATGAGAGGAAAACCCAGTGGATGACTCCAGTTGTGTTTTAATTACCCCCAGTCTCGTCAGCAGCAGAAGTGGCAGAGCCTTGTGCTCTCACACAAGTTTTACAAGGACCTGTGGCTGTTCCCTCCCTGCTGCAGTCAAACACACACAGAAGAGCCAAGCAGAAAATAAAGCAGGGAATGCTCCAAAGTTAACCTTGAAGGGCTGGAGAGACAGAACCATCCAGAGAAGGATGATTCTGGATAAAAAGAGCTGGAATATTCTCATTATTTAACTCAGATCTCTCATGGCTGGTTTGGAATTCCTTGGTGGGCAAGATTACTGATCCTGCTGAAAATTCCTCTGCATTTTGCTGTTGGGGTGGGTCTGGCTCCTTTTGGGATTCATGGAATAATTATTTTTTTAGCTGATTATCAATCCCCACCCCTTTGTTCTGCCGGGCTCAGCAGAGGCACCTTCTAAACAAGGGGCAGAGAGCTCCAGGCAGAACCTGCCACTGCACATTCCTTGGGAAAACCTGCACTTCCTTTGCCTTTGGTCCTAAAATTCCCTGGGGAAGGGCCACATCCCTCTACCTCCTGTCAGAGTGGCTGATAGGAGACAAGTGCCAAACCCTGAGGAGCTCCAACCTCCAACCTGCACCCAGAAGACCCCGCAAGCCTGAAAACTCTATTTTTTCATGGATAGAAATAAAATCTCAGCCTCCAAGCTTTTTTCAGCAGCTCATCCCTCTGTGGGGTTGCCCTGGCTGTGCCACTGAGCTGCAGCCTGCATTCCTGCTCAGCGTGGCTCCTTGTTTTCCAAAGGCAGTGGAAATTTTGTTTTGGAAACACCGCCGAGAGGGCAAACAGGAAGCAGGAAGGGCTTTTTCAGAAAGGTGAGAATCTTGAAGGCAGCGCAGTTTCCATTTTTCTGGGCTCCAGCCCACGAATGGGTTTTGCAACAGCAGCAAGATACGAGTGGTGAGGTCAAGAGCAAAGCAAACACGGAGCAGCCACAGAGAGCGACGTTCAGAATCGCCCGGTGGAGCTCTGAGTGTGCTCCACGCAGCCAGGACGCCTGGAAAAATAAAGAGAGATGCTGAACAGTCCCTGCAGTGCAGCTGTGTTATTGACAGATGGGATTAAGTGGTGGGAGTGCTCCGAGTGGGATATTTTTTGTACAAGCACGTTGCCTTTGTTTATTGTAATTTTGATTTTTAGTTATTTCTGCCGAGGCATTTGGGGACCTCTTCCCCCCGGAGCGCACAACCGGCTGTTTGTTCTTGTTCCTGTTCTCGCTGCTGTTTGATTTGGGCTTGTTGGAGGGGTTCAGCAGGGCCCTGAGGAAGTGCTGCAGCCCAGCCTGGCTGCTCAGCACATCCCAATGGCTCAGAAGCACCAAAAGGAGATATTTTTTTTTACTTTTGCAGGGCAAGAAGTTTGAGGAAGGAGCGGCACCATCGCTGTGACCTGACATCCAGGAGAACCCCCATGGTCCCCTCATGGTGAAGGAGATTTCCCTTCATCCCATCCAGCATCCAGCAGGAAGGAAAGAGCTTTTTCATCCCCATATTTATCCATGAACCCATTGAATTTAAATCTATCTTCCCATCTCTGGAGCTTCCCCAGGGCTCCTGGAAAGATGCAAGGATGTTTTTTCACCCTGTTCATGACACACCTTGAGATGGGCTCATTTTTCAGTCCTGACAGGGTTGCTCTGTCGAATTCCCAGGCTCAATTTCCTCTGGGGTCAGTCAAACTTTTCCTCTGGAGAAGATGAGGATTTGAGGCTGGACAGGACAGGACTGGAGGGCTGTTCCTTTAAAAGAATAGACATCATACATCTCTTTGTATCAAAATCCTCATTTTCTTCGCCTTCCAGTGGGATGCTGGGCATGAAGAATTTTATTTACCTGCCTGAGAAGCAGCAAGACATAAATCTGTTCTTTTCCAGCCTGGAAAAGGGTAAATTCTGCTTGTGTGAGCGGGCAGCACTGCAGCCTGCACTGCTGGGGGAGCAGCTCCCCCTCCATCCCTGCTGCTGCTCTCTCCCTGGGCCATGTCCTGCTCCGCTTGCTGCAGCAGCACAGGAGTTTCTCGAACATTTCCAGTGTATTTCCAACTGTTCTTGGCTCCTGCCCCCTGTCCTAGGCCCAAACAAAATGTTTCTCCATGGTAGGCTGTCAGTGGAGCTCAGGGAAGCAGGGAAAGCAGCTCTGATTTCATATCTAATTTGCTGTAAAATGAGAGGTGGCAAAGAGAGGAGTCCTTTTTTAATTAGAAAAACGGAGGGAAAAAAAAATCAGCATAAAAAGGGGACACTTTAGCCAGTACCGAGTTTCTCTGCAGTGCAGGAGTTTTCATGTGTGGAGCCCAACCCTTGGTGCTCCAGAGGCTGAAATTTGATCAATATTGCTCTGTCTTTATTCCCATTTCTCTTCTGAGCACTTTGGATCAGCTCCATCCTCCCCAGCTCCTGACAAGTGAGAGGGACAGAGGAGCAGAGGGCCAAGCTCTGACAAAGAAAGCGACAGAGGGACTCAATTCCCTCCAGAATCATTTCCCCAGCTTGTTCCCATGTTGTCCAACCAGCCTTTCAATGGGATTCTTTCTCCCCAAAAATCTTGGGATCCAGTCAGCCTCTTGCAAAAACTTGAATGGCTCGATCCAGCAGCCCGTGGGTATTTCTGAGTGTGAAAGGGGAAAATTAAATATTAAAACTTTAATACGAGAGCTTAAAATTGAAACTTTAAACTGAAAATTTAAAAGATAAAAATTAAAAATTAAAAATTGGAAATTAACGAAGGAGATCATGTTCTCAGGGGATTGATCAGACTTGTGTGGATCTCTCAGGGCTGGAGAATCCAATTTAGGGATTTGAGGCACATCCAAGCCCTCTGTCCCTACGGAGCATTCACAGGCACAAGGAATAGCCAGGCCCAGAGGTCTCTGCAGGAATAAAAACCTGAAATATCTGCACTGGAACCCTGAAACATCTGCACTGAAACATGTGCAGTGAAACCCTGAAATATCTGCACTG
>NC_031786.1:1551955-1559969 GCF_001522545.3 Parus major | reverse complement strand
AACCCTGCGATACCCCAGGCAGACCAACCTGCTCTCTCCTAGCAAGGCCAGACTTAATCCAGGCCAAATTAGGCCAAGTGTGGACTTGGGCACCTGGTCTGGTGTTGTGACATCTTCAGTTAAGCCAGCATTTAAAGGTCTACCCATGAAAAAACAAATAAGAAAATGGAGATTTGCAAGAAATTCTCGCTCCTGAATCAGGCTGCTCCTTCCTCCCCCAAAGCTGAGTCTCAATTAATGGAAATATTTATTTGGGTGACTTGCAGATGATGTCTCCGGCCAATTAGCTCCATCTCAATGTTCTATTTCTTGCCTTTGAATCAATAAACAGTTCAAGATTTCCTGGAGTCAGAGAAGCAGCGTCAGTGCCAAGAGCTGTGGGTGTATTAAAACCATCCCTACAACAATACCCCGGACCAGGGAGCTCTGCTAATCACTCCCTTCTTTGGCCGGGTGTCTGACAGAGCTGAAAGTCTCTGACACCCCCAAAAGAGGAAACCACAGCTTACAGAACCCAGGAAAAACATTTCCTAACCTCCAGGTACCCTTTGTTCTCCCTGCCTCCTGACAAGCACTCTTCCTCAGCACCACATACCTTGGATGCCTCGATAGGATTTGATGGTGGGGCTCAGGAGGTGGATGGGGATGAGTGAGGGATTATCTGCCATTTATCTTTCATTTCGTGGGGAGGGAAAATACCAAAAAAATCAGCAGAAAACAGGACACCGTGTTCCTGTCTATAATTTGAGCAAATTATTCCAGGTCGCTTTCAAAACCAGCCTGGAATTTGTGCGTGCACGCGGGCTCTGCTTGTGCCGCGCATGGGAGGAAAGAGGGAAAGGAGGAAGGAGGACACAAAATCCAAGTTTGGGACAGAGAATCCCACGGGGGAAGCTCTTTTGTCCCATTATCAGCACATCCCAAGCTCAGGAGTAAACTGGGAGGGTTTTTTTGCCTAGGCCAAAACCGGGCTGTGAATGAGGAGCAGCAGCATGGAGAGCTCTGAGGCTGTGTGGGTGCTGCCGGAGCCGGGCCGCTCGGCCCCGCCGCCCGGGAAGCCGTTCCAGCCTGGAAGCTTTATGGCCATGTTAACATGGCTCCTCTCCACGGGAATTATTGCTTTGGGCCCGGAGCCACCACGGGAATGCAGCTCCACGGGCTGGGGCTGGCTCTGGGCCGGCTCGGGGAGCGCCAGGCAAGGCCTCCCCTCCGGCCTGCACGGCCTGCACCGCCCGGAGCGGGGCTCCCTGCCTGCCCCACGGCCTCCACTGTGCTTTGGGTTATCACCTTTTATATTTCCATCTATTCTAACCCTAATCCTGCAGCTCTTCAGTGGATAACTCCAAACTCCACACACAGTGCCAGCTGCTGCTTCCCCATTTGCCTCAGACACAACAATTCCTCTCCAGGCCTGGCAATCAAGGACACCTCACTCAGGCCCCCAGAGATGCAAACAAAAGGGAGTTGGGGGCAGCAAACTTGGGGGAAATGACTTCATTCCCTGCAGCTGGAATTGGGAGATGAACCCCCAAGATGGAAATGGACCCAACTTATAAAAGTGTGAAACCCGTGAGCCCTCATCCATTTTGGGTGGGCTTCATCTGCCCGAAATGTCCCTGAAGGCCCTTCCATCAACAGAACTGCTTTTTATTCCCTTAACTTTGTTAATTTTAATTTCCCCTAATTTTGGCTGTTAATTTTTATTTCCCCTAATTTTGCCTGTTAATTTTTATTTCCCCTAGTTTTGTCTGGCCTCTGTTTTCAGGTAGCCCCAAGAAAGTGCTGTAATGCTGCACAGCTCGCCTGGACAGCTCCTGAGGAGACTCATCCCTGCAGGGTGTTGGGAATGAGCACAGCATTCTGACAGCAGAATGGGTCGAGGGCCGTGTTCTCCTTTGTTGTCCCCCCAAAATGGGACTGGAATGACTCGAAGCACCTCATTTTTGCAGCCCTGCTGAAGTGGGAGCCGGTGGTGGGGCAGCTCAGAGGGCTGGAGTTACAGGGTTGGGATGAATCTCCAATTCACTCCATGAATCAGGAGTTCAGGATCTCAGCACAATTCTGAGAATGAGTAAAACCACGGTGGGTGGAGGCGAGCACGAGCTGAGCATTGAGGGAGAGACTTCAGGTGCAGCTGTGGGAACGAGCCAAGACCCAAAATACGCAATAAGGAACGTTCTGGTAAGGATGAACAGAGGAAAACCCAGGTAAGCCCAGAGCAGCAGGGCAGCATCAGTTTGGTGAAAGAGGAATTCAGATGACTCCGAGCTGTCCTGATTTCTCCTGCCCAGGAGAATATTCTGTACCAAACCCAACCAAATGCAGCAGGAGAGTCGGTGTTGCCTGATCCAACATGGGCTGGCTGCCTCTGAGCCTCTCCAAAGTGTTTTCTCCCTCAGAGAGGCCAGCACAGGTCACTTTTGGCTCCTCTCAGCTCCCAGCACCGCACACCTCTCCATACACGGAGCTGTAGCCACAGCCAATTCAACCTTGTGCTGCTGCCAGGCGTGCCCAGCATCCCTCTGTGCCATGGGATTGTCCCCAACATCCCTCCTCTGTGCCATGGGATTGTCCCCAACATCCCTCCTCTGTGCCATGGGATTGTCCTCACCATCCCTCTGTGCCATGGGATTGTCCCCAGCTCCCTCTGTGCCATGGGATTGTCCCCAACATCCTTCTGTGCCATGGGATTGTCCCCAGTCCCCCTCTGTGCCATGGGATTGTCCCCAGTCCCTCTCTGTGCCATGGGATTGTCCCCAGGCAGAGGAGAAGCCCAAGGTGAGGAAGAGGAAGGTGATGGATGCACTGGAAGCTGGCTCAGCACTGCACCACGGGCAGGATGGACGTGGATCTGGTTCCAGCCATTCCAGCTGCCTCTTGCAAGATTAAATCACCACCCTGTGCCCTACAGAAATCCTGTCAATCACAGGAATTCTCAGAATTACTAGATTACTAGAATTAGTAATCTAGAATTACAGAATTACTAGATTTTAAATTCTTTTAGGGATTTATTTGGGGGGGGGGGGGGGGTTGTGGGTTTATTTTTCTGTGAGTTGCAATTGAGCTCAGCTCTGTAAATGGAGCTGTGTTTTATTTTTGCCCCTGTGACAACCGTGCAGCCTCAGGTCAGGATGACATCAAATCACCCCAAGTGACCAGAGACGAGGTGGCCAGTGCTTGGGTGGCTTCCCCAGCTACAGCCCAGCAAGGATTAAATCATCCCTGTACAACAACACCAGGTTCTTGTCCCCTTCCAGCAGGCTGGCACCGAGTTCCTCCCTCCAGACACAGCACTGCTCCTGCCCCGACTGCTCCCAGCCCTGGGGAATCCCCCTCTCCCCGTTCCAGGGCTCCCAGCGAGGCTCCAGTCCGGGGATGAAGCATCTGGAGCCCAAGCGCAGAAGCAGAGCCCGGGTTGGAGTCTGGAGCTGGCACATCAGCCGAGTCTGGCAAACACAATTTGGATCGCTCCCGACATTTTTTATTCCTTTTCCTCTCACAGCCTCTGTCTCCTGCACAGAGACACACATCCTAGACCTCGCTGTCCATTAGCTCCCAGCAGTTCTGTCCAAATCCCAAAACAAATCGGGAGGGCCCCTTCTGGTGGAAGCGAGAGGAGGAGGAGGAGGAGCGCAGGCACCAAACCCCGGCTGTGTCCCGTTCCCTGCCGCAGCAAATGGATGCAAAGCGCGCAGGCTGGAGCAGCCTTGGAGCATCGGCGGGGGAAGCGGAGCCAAGAAAGAACACACGGTGGTTGTGTGCAGCGGTGACACTTCAAGAAAAATCGCTTTGAGCCGTGAGCCCGATCACTTAACGGCAGCGGGCACCTTCCCAGATTTCCTGAATCCAACGTGAATTGCCTGAGGAAACGTCCCCCTCCCTCCCTCCCTCTGCCCGTCACACACACGCTGCCCCTCTGTCTCCCGGCTCTTTTACTGTGTTTACAAATTATGAACATTCTGGGGCAGTTAATTATGAAAATATTGGTGAGTCTGCCCGGCTGGCTCCTGCGTGGAGCCGGAGCCCAGAGGAGCCTGGAAAGGCGGTGAAAAATGAGCCGCTCGTGCTGCCGCTGGATTTTGGGGATGGAGGGGGAGATCCTGCCTGGCTGCACAAGGGATGGGATTTGGGGATGGATTTTGGGGATGGAGGGGGAGATCNTGGATTTTGGGGATGGAGGGGGAGATCCTGCCTGGCTGCACAAGGGATGGGATTTGGGGATGGATTTTGGGGATGGAGGGGGAGATCCTGCCTGGCTGCACAAGGGATGGGATTTGGGGATCGATTTTGGGGATGGAGGGGGGAGATCATGCCTGGCTGCACAAGGGATGGGATTTGGGGATGGATTTTGGGGGAGATCCTGCCTGGCTGCACAAGGGATGGATTTGGGGATGGATTTTGGGGTTGGAGGGGGAGATCCTGCCTGGGAGCACAAGGGATGGATTTTGGGGATGGATTTTGGGGATGGATTTTGGGGGAGATCCTGCCTGGCTGCACAAGGGATGGATTTTGGGGATGGATTTTGGGGATGGATTTTGGGGGAGATCCTGCCTGGCTGCACAAGGGATGGATTTGGGGATGGATTTTGGGGATGGATTTTGGGGATGGAGGGGGAGATCCTGCCTGGCTGCACAAGGGATGGGATTTGGGGATGGATTTTGGGGATGGATTTGGGGATGGATTTGGGGATGGATTTGGGATCCTGCCTGGCAGCACAAGGGATGGGTTTTGGGGATGGGTTTTGGGGATGGATTTGGGGATCCTGCCTGGCAGCACAAGGGATGGGATTTGGAGATGGATTTTGGGATCCTGCCTGGCAGCACAAGGGATGGATTTTGGGGATGGATTTGGGGATCCTGCCCAGCTGCACAAGCTCTGCAGGCAGCAGGATTTGCTCTGCCGAGTCCCATGGACAGACAGAAGGCAGGTGGGGAGGATGAAATCTGCTCATTTTTAACCCTGGATGAATCCCTGCACAGGGACAGGAGCCAAATCTCAGCAGAATTCCATGGAAGTTCCCAAATCCAGCCTGGTTTAGTCACTGGACCCAGATTAACTCCAGGTCCAGCTAAACCTGGACTGTGTGAGAGAGGAAAAGGCTGGCTCTGACCCCACTCTTTGCCCTGGTCCTGAATCCCACGGGATAAATCCCGAGCACATCAATCCGGTTTCCTGCAGGTTTGACATGAATTTGGGATGGGAAAGGGCAGGTCCTGCTCCCAACGCCAAGGAAATATTTCTCTGAATTAATTTTCTGAGTTTGCCTGGTGTTAATGATGGGAAAAGAACTTTTCTTTCTCCCTCTGCTTGAACTCAAACAGCATTTCTTCCATCAGCTGAGTGGCCAGACAAAAGGTTTTAATGAATTACATCGAAAATAAAGAGAATTTTTCTGCTTTATCTCTTATTTCCTGCATGAAGAAACCAGGATTTCTTTTCTTTTTCCCTGCAGTATTAACAGAGGGAAAAGATTCTGTGCAGATTTTTTGAGCCCAGTTCTTCCCCTCTGCAGGCAAATAAAAAAAAGGATAATATATGTAAAGTGCAGCATATTCCCAGCATGACAACACTGCTCAATTTTCATTGCAGTTGAATTATTTGTCAGGGTGACAGATCCAAATTTAATGTGTGGTGCCACGAATGTTGAACTGTATGAAAATTGATCAATTTTCTAATATATAACACATGCTCCAGACACTTTTGGATATGTTAGGAACACACTCACTGTGTTCTTGGCTGAGGAAAAAAATTAATTTAACTGTAAATTTCCAGTGGATGTCACATTTTTCTCTACTTGATTTTATCCCTTAATTCACTCAGATTTTATATTAAATTAGTTAATTAACACTAGATTTAGCAATGATAAAAATCAGAATTTAAGAACAAACACAGCAATATTTCAGTGTGGAAATAAGATGGTTTATTCTATAGTGAATTAATCAATTAACACTGGATTTAGCAATGATAAAAATCAGAATTTAGGGCCAAACACAGCAATATTTCAATGTGGGAATAAAATGGTTTATTCTATATTAAATTAATCAATTAACACTGGATTTAGCAATGATAAAAATCAGAATTTAAGATCAAACACAGCAATATTTCAATGTGGGAATAAAATGGTTTATTCTATATTAAATTAATTAATTAATGCTGGATTTAACAATGATAAAAATCAGAATTTAGGACCAAACACAGCAATATTTCAGTGTGGGAATAAAATGGTTTTTGCATCAGGAGATCCAAAGGTCCATTCAAAGGGACAATTGTGCTATTAAATGATATTTGAAGGTCTAGAAGGGTTCGTAGAGCACTAAATTACCTCTCAAAAAGAATCATCATCTCCTGCCATCAGAGCAGCTGCAGGAATTCCAGGAAATCCCAGGATTCCAGCAGCAGCAGCAGATAAAATCAGAATTTTTTTAAATTTTAAATTTTAAATTTTCTTTTTTTTTTTTTTTTTTAAACTTATTTTGGCCTTTTAAAGAAACGCCAAATCGAAATTTCCAATTATTTCTCTCTTTTCCAAAGAGAAGAACACTTCAGGACATAACAAATCAAAGTTTTCAACCGTTTCTCTCTTTTCCACAAAGAATTGAATTTACCTGATGGCTCCCACCAACACTTTTAACCAAATACCCTGAACCTGAAATCCTGAGAAAAAAACAACACCAGGAGAGAGCAGATGGGAACATTTGATCAATGAAAATAATGATTTTATAATTCTGTGAAGACTTTTAATTCATGGATCAATTATTGATCAGTTATCAACAAACTGATGGATCAATCCATGATAAATAAAATATTGATTTTATAATCCTGTGAACATTTCTATCACAAATTGAGGATCAATCCATGATAAATAAAATATTGATTTTATAATTCTGTGAACATTCCCACCAGAAACTGATGGATCAAACCATGATAAATAAAATATTGAATTTATAATTCTGTGAACATTTCTATCACAAAATGATGGATCAAACCATGATAAATAAAATATTAAACCAACAATCTCGACTTCCAAGAGAGTTGAAATTCTGCTCATCTTTAGTTCTTTTCAGCTCTGCAGAGTCTTTCCATCAATATTTTAGAGGAAGCAGAAGTGCTGCCTTCCTGCAACATTTCCTTCCTCAGAATCTGAGCTCTGTGTGCTCCATTTGCTCCAAAATTGGGTGGTTTTTGTTTTTTTTGGTGCTAAAGATTTTTGTTCTATTTAAAATCATCCCAAAATTTCACGGGCTATTATCATTATTATAAATTATTACTCTTGGGCCCATAATTTCTGTTCCGTTCCACGCACAGTGATCCATCGGTGTGGGATTAAGGGAAATTTTGCCTGCAGAGTCATTTTAGCAGCAAATAAATCCACTTTGGTGCCGGGAGCGATGGCCAAAACTATTCCTTAAAGCGAGCCCCAGCGGAGAAAAGCTCTGGTGAAAGCTCCATTTGGATCCAGAGTCAAAAATCCCCAGTGTTCCAAGGATAAATTGATCCATATGATTGGAATATTGCCCGGGTGGGGTTTTTTTTTCCCCCCCAAACAATCCTTTGGAAATTACCATTATCGATGCATTAATGCATGTTGAAGG
The DNA here is from genome assembly GCF_001522545.3 of Parus major. Classification (NCBI taxonomy): domain Eukaryota; kingdom Metazoa; phylum Chordata; class Aves; order Passeriformes; family Paridae; genus Parus; species Parus major. Next base: position 1,552,377 of record NC_031786.1, on the reverse strand, counting down.
CTTGTTGGGGCTGACATAGGAAGTGATGTAAGGAGGGAACCCTTAATATTCCAACAGGAAACGTTTTCCTGGAGGAATAGCAGACTTGAAAACTGCAGATTACGATTTAATATCAACCAGATTTCGACATTAACCGTGATTTCCGAGAACAATTTGATTTTTCTCCCTCCTCCTTTTCTTTTTTTTCCCCTGTTTCTCCTCCAAATGATCAAAACTTCATCCAAGTGCAGGCGGCTCCTGGAACGAGCCCTGGGCTGCTGCGATTTCAGCGTCAGCCTCGGGAATTGCAGCTCCCTGGGATCTCCCTTCCAGCTCTGCCTCTTCCCTGCTTCCCTGGAATCCCAATCCATTAAACCTCATTTCTCCTGGGTTTGGGATATTTTGTTCCCAGGATTTTGGTGGTGTCACCGATTAATCCCTCA
>NC_031786.1:1548509-1550502 GCF_001522545.3 Parus major | reverse complement strand
CTGGAATGGGAAAGGCGAGAAGGAGAGGCACAGTGTGCTCAGTGGGGACCAGGAAGTTTGAGTGTCAAGATGAACCTGGAAGGACCCGAGGAAAGCGAGGAGCATCCCCCGAGGACAGCGAGGATCCCACCAGCGAGGTGTGAAATGCAGCCCTTTGTTCCTGCCCGGATTGAAACGGCCTCCTCGCTCTCCCAGGAAGAATCAGGAATTGTTCTCCAGCCAGGACTGAAATGTAAACCAGGATCCCCCGAGAGCAGCGGGACAATGGGACACTAATCCAGGCAGAGGATGCCCAGGGGAAGGGGCTCCCACCACGCCTGGGCAACCTCTGAGATGGAAATCCCGACCTTCCCACAATCGCTGCTGGGGAATATTGACACGGAGCCCCAATCCCGCCCAGCTTGTGTGATGGCTGCAGCTTTCTTCCCTCGGGTTTTTGTTCCCTCTTTGGCACAAATTCCTAAAAATCCAGCCAGGGGCTCCCAAATCCACGGAGCACAAGGCCGGAGCGCTGCCAGCAGGATTGACAGGCGTGCAAGGAGAAGGCTCCGTGGGCTGCCAGCTCCCGGCGCTGCTCAATGGAATCTCCTCCCCATGGAAGATTCCTGCTTTTCTCGGGCAGCACAGCCCTGATCTGCCAGGAAATTCTCCCTCCTCTGGAAAAGGAGCCGGCCCTGGGGCAGCTCCTGCTCGCTGCCAAATGAAATCCACACCAGGTCCTCTCCAAGCGGGCACAGGCAGAGGGGAGAGGACAAACCAGGGATGGGAAGATTCCTTGGAAAAGCCAGCCCTGGGACAGGTGGGACACATTCCACTCTCTGTCAGCCGTAAAATATCGATGAGGAATTTTGGGGACAAGCGGCTCCATCCCAAGGCACCGATGGAATTGTCATTCCTGCTAAAAATGTGCAGGAATAAAGAGGAATAAAGGAAGGAAAGGGGTTATTTAAATGGAATATTTGAAATTTTCTGATTTTTTTTTTGCACTCCTCCCCTTTTTGGACAGATGTGATATTTATGGGGGTTTTTTCAGTTGTTGTCATTTTTCCAAAGGTTCTTGTGTCCATCTGGGCCTGGCCTGGAAAAATCCAGCTTTGTTCAATCCAGCCTGGGCTGGATACAGGACAGAGTGACACTCTCAGGGCTCTTGTCTTTAATTCCCACTTCAGGGAAAACATGGATTTTTCAAGGAGATTTCCTTGGGAGACTCCCATTATCCATGGATTTGGCCTGTGCTCCCACTCAGACCCATCCTGATTGATTTTTTTTCCAGTTTTGAGGCATTTTCTGTCTCCTACAAAAGCAGATGGGTGACAGATTGCTCCAAGTGACCTCACCAAAAGGCGTCATTTATTACTCCAAAGTTTCCAAGAGTTTGGGAAAATATTCCTCAGCTCCCAAAAAGCCCAAACTCTCCTGTTCCACACGAAAAATCCCCCCTGTGGAGCAGAGCAAATCCTCATTTTTGGGTGTCTATCAGGTGCCCCAGCACTGCAGATCTGTCATTTAATGAATTTCAGAATTTCTCTCATTTCCTTGCTTGCTTAGGGGATTTTTCCACTCTTGCTTTATGGATCCATGAATCGCTCGGTGTTCTGGAGCGCGTTTCACCATTTATCAACGATTATGAGGGAAGAAATAATCCCTTCTGAAAGGAGAATAATCCAAATTATTCTTATTGTTTTATTGGCAAATAAAAATATAATTTATGAGCCAGTCAAGGGCAATAACCCTTAAGTGCACGACTACAGAATAGCCCATTAAGATATTTTTAATACCATTTTTGTCTGGACTTGTGTGAGTTAATTTAAAACAAACACACGGCGCTGCCTTTCCAGGAGTATTTCGGTGTCTAACCCTGAGTTGTTTCAGGAAAAATGAGGCAATTTGGTGCCTTTGAGGAGCCTTTGGCTCAGATTTTCCAGCGCTGGGGGTGCAGTTGGTTTGTTCTTGGTGGGGTTTGATCCGTTTAGTCGCGATCAGGGCCGTGGAT
>NC_031786.1:1546213-1547742 GCF_001522545.3 Parus major | reverse complement strand
TGGAATTCCCTCTGGAGGAAGCGTGAGGTGAGGGGACAAAGGGTTTTTCCCAGATTGTTCCTGGAGTTAAAGCTCTGACAGCTGGGAAAGGCCAATTTTTAGGGAATCTCTGGTGCAGGATGTAATCCCTGGAGTGTAAATCCAGGGAAAGGCTCTGCTGGGTCCTTCCCAGGTGAGGATGGATCAATCCTCACCTTTGGAAAGGCAGGAATGGGACAGGTGGGTGTTTTTCCATCCCTCATCACCCCCAGCCCCGCAGGGATTTATCCCCAAAAGGGATAAAACCGGGATCTGACTTGAAAGGAGAAGCTGCAAAATCCTGTCCTTTGTGCAAAGCCATTTCCCCAATCAGCAGCTTGAGAAATTTGGGATATTTCCCTGGAATTCTGTGGGATTTGGGCACCTGGAAGATTTTAATCTAATTCCTGAGGATAACTGGGTGCTCCAGGGGGAAGGAGATTCTCCTTTCGTCTTGGGGGTCCAAAATCTGCTGTTAGACTTTATAATATCCCAAATACAAATCTGTGGGGAATCATCAGGAATTCCTGGATTGGGAAGGGCTGTTCCTGCCTGGATTTGTTCCAGCCAGGCTCAGAAAAGCAGATTTGGGATGATTTTCAGGTACCAGCTGCTGTTCCATTGATGCTGTAACAGAAAATCCGCACCGAGCACTTGTCCTGAATATTGAAATAAAATCCAAATTCTCAGTTCTTCCCTTAGACCTGACAAATCTTGTTGGGTTGGTTTTTTTTTTTAACTTTTCCTCTATTTCTTTCATTTATTTTTCCATCCATCCCCCAGTTTTGACTGAAGTCTTCCCAAATCCATCTTAAATTTGGTGAATTTCTGTCCTCCTGTTATCAAAATTTCCCCTTGTGCTCTTAATCCTCGTGGGAGGAATGAGGATTTTGTGGGAATTCCTGCCCTGAAATCAAGGTTTTGGTGTCTCCTGAGCCATTGAAAACAAGGAAAAATTGATATTTTTGGCTGTTTAGTTTCTTCTTCCAACCTGATACATCATCACTTCAAGGATATCATATATTCCTTCTTTTTCAAACAGAGAAATAAGAAAAAAAGAAATTCAAAAATAGAAGTCTTGCCATGTTTTAGGAGCAAAGTGAGTATTTTACACACATCCCAACAGCTCTCTGGAAAGCATTTAAATTTACAAGCTGTTCCTAAATTCCCTGGCAGTTGGCAACACACAGGAACCCCCTTGGAAAAAAGATTTCTTGGAAAAAACAAAGATTTCAGCTTCGTCTGAGGGGGCTACAGCTCCAAATTGTGTTAACAAATATATTACCCAATATATATATAAATATATATATATGTAAAGCTGATTTAAAAGATTATTTCAGCAGCTGAGAAGGGATGTATTTTAAAAATGTATCAAAAATCCGTGTGTTCCTTCAGTGGGATTTTTGGGGATGCCTTTTCCAGGTGTGCTCTCAATATTTTGGGGTGATTGTATTATCTGTTATAATTATACTAATAATTTAATACTTTAAATATTAATATATTGGGGTGAA
>NC_031786.1:1534361-1545732 GCF_001522545.3 Parus major | reverse complement strand
TATTATATATTATATATTATATATTATATATTATATATTATATACTATATATTATAAACTATATATTATATACCATATATTATATTTTAGATTATATATTGTATCTTGTATATTGTGTGTTGTAGATTATATATTGTAGATTATAGATTATATAATATTAATAATTATCTATTCCTATATTAACATATAATATTTAATAACTATATTTGATAACTATTTTAATAACCATTTTAACAAGCTAAAAATAACCTGTAGCCTTTCCCACCTGGGTCAGAATTAAAATTAAAAGAATAAAATGATGAAATTAAAATAAAAATTAGAAATAAAATTAAAAGAATAAAAATGATGAAATTCTGGTTTTAGAGGGAGGAAAACATTTACATTTCCATCCATTGGGGCTGTTCTGGATGTCCCTGAGTGCCCTGGTGGGATTTGGGGGATTTGGGGGATGCTCTGGGTGTCCCCGAGTGCCCTGGGGGGATTTGGGGGATTTGGGGCTGTTCTGGATGTCCCTGGGGCTGTGACCTGCCAGGCTGTGCCGTCCCCCATCCCCTGGCAGCAGAACCAGGGGCCCAAAGAGCCACCCCCAGCCCTGGTGGCGCTGGGAACCAGCGGGAAAGGCCGGAAAATCCATGGGATCTGAAGCCCTTCCCTGGCCCTGAGAGCACCCAGGGGGGCTCTCACCTTCCCACAAAAACCCCCCAGTGCAGCAGGGAATGAAAATAAATCCGGGCTGCAGCATTTTCCCTGCATTCATCAGGATTTATTCCAAAATCATTGGGAATTATTTGTTTTTTTGGGAAAACCTCAGCCAGGAGAATTCGTGTCTTCGTCCACTGGAGCTCAGGACCAGCAGATCCTGTGGATGGCAAACTGGACATTCCCTCTGCTTGCTTTGACCTGATTCTTCCTGAAATTTATGTCAAATGGAAAGGAAACTTCACACAAATCTCCCACAAAGAGCTCCCCAGCAGTAGCTGCTCCCTTCCCCCGAAGAAAAGATGTTTTCCACTCCAAGGCCAGGAAAGTGCAGCTGTCCAACCCCCTTGACTTCCCCCAGAGAAGGGTTTAACCAGGGAGAGCCAGTGAGGAGCTGTGAGCTGCCCTCAGTAAACAAGTTAAATGTTATTAAACACACACGTGTCTCGTGGAGGAGATGAATTGATTGTGTGGGTTTATTTTTACAGCATTATTTCACCGAGGAAGGAAGAAAAGGCTGGGAGCTGGTGCCAAGATGATGGAGCTGAAACAAAGCCCAGGGAAGGAGTTTTCCACTGGGCTCATTTTTTTCCCTAATAACTGTCTCCCGTATCTGCCAATCTTAGGTCAACAAACACGGCGTGATTGACAAGTTAAAATGTTTAACTTAGCCTGCATCTCATATAAAACAATTCCAAATTTCCAGCGAGGGAGGGAGAGCAGAGAAACAAACAAAGTCCTTTCCTTCCTGGAGCAGCACCCAGGGATGGCTTTGTGTGGATAACGGGACATCCCAGCAGCTGAGCACCGCTCATCCCTGCTTGTCCCGCCAGGAACAGCGACCCAGGGCTGGGAATGCTGCTCAGCCATGGAAGTGTGCTGGGTTTTGGGGTGGAAGGAAGGGAACACGCGAGCCCAGCGTGGCTGGGAGGTTGGACACCTCTGGAATATCCAGGGGAGGCAGATGGAGGTGTCTGCTCCTTCCAAACGGTGTAAGGACATCTCAGAGCGGAGCCTTTGGGATCAAAGGAAGGCTCTGAGGAGGAAATGATTGAATTGAGTTGTCCCAGGTGATTTTAATGGGGTTTTTATCCATCAGTAAACCTCAGCACTGCCTAATGAGCGGCACAGTCAGAGCTGGGAATGCCGAGTCCCTTTTCCTCTTCGTCTTCCACAATTCTCTTCCTCAGAAGACACAAAGTGTGGGACTGGTGTCCTCACTGATTGTGTTTCTGGGAGGTCCTTGCAGCAATCCATTGGGAATCCTCAGCGGGAGAACAGAGGTTTCACACCTTTGTGTGTTTGGATCTTTCATCCTTTGTCTCCTCAGAGGTTTTTCCGTGGCTCTGGGATTGGGGTGCCAGCGGCTCCGGGCAGATCCCTGCCTTTGCTCCAGGCTGGAATTAATTCTGAGCTGTTCCCACAGCGTGGATTTGGGATGGCTTTGAAGCAGGGGAAGAGGCAGAACTGGAATTTCCCAGCTGATCCTTAGGAATGGTCACATCTCTGCTTCTCCCACCCATGAATTTCCAGACCTGATCTCCATTTTTCCTGTCATTTTTTCCCCAAAGCACAAGGGTTCTTTGCTTTGGAGGGGTCTGTCCTGGCACAGGGGCTCCTAAAAAAGATCCAGGCACTGACCACCCCACACTGACCACCCCATGTCCCTCCCAGACCCCTCAGGATGTGCCAGTCCTGGCTTAGATGTCACCCAGAACCGCTTTAAGCTGAGCTTTAACTGCAGCTGTGCCCAAACCACACTGAACAAAAGTGTCCTGTCTCCTTCGGGGTGAATTTCCAGGAAGAGCTTTTCATTTCCTTTGGATCTAATTCTTAGGACTCCTCCTTAACAAAAACCAGCTTTAAAATAAAGATGTCTTCCCCTGGGATGGATGTTAAACCCAGAATAAAAGTTCCTGAAGGTATTGACAGGTGGATTTGGGTATTTTTATTAAGCTCTGTCTCTGCAGTAAAACTGATCCCTCTTGCTTGGGCCACAGTTGTAAAAAGACTTTCAAGGCCTGCCCCAGGTAGGCTGCTTTTATGTGATTTTGGTGTGCCTATAAATCAAAGATATTATTTGAGGAAAAGCTGCAGTGAGCAGCTCTGGCTGGGAAGGATGAGATGGTTTAAAGGAGAGGGGAATTTTGGGGAGGGGGCTGAGCATCAAGGATGAAAATGTCTGCACAGCCCGGGTCTCTGAGGGACCAAAAAAGAAATTAATTGGTAGCTGGAGGGTTCTTGGTGATGCTCAGAGCGGTTTAACCCTTCAGGGTGCGGTTAAACTCCTTCCCCGCGCCGGGAGCCGCAAGCCCGGCTCTCCCCGCCTTTCCAAGCCCAGCTCCCCCCGGGAACACCGGGAATGCTCCATCCCCTCGCTCCGAGCTCACATCCCATGACAAACACCTTCCTCGGGGGCTGTTCCAAGGGATTTTCTCCCGCCAGCTGCTCCGTGGGCTGCGGGATCCCATCCCTGTGAGCAGAGCCCCGAATCCTCCGGGCGGGGAAGGGAACAGCGCTGGAGCTGAGAAAGCTCTTTGTTATCCAACTGTCCCGGCCCTTCATCCCAGGACAGCTCCTTCGCCCTTCATTTCCTCTTCCCATTAAGCGCTTATCCCCGGCGAGACGCGAGCAGCTGATGGAGACGGGAGAAGGGGAAAAGCTGGAAGCGCTGCTGGGGCTGGGGATGCTCCGATGCCGAGCTGGGAGGAGCGGGATGCTCCAACAGGGGCTGAATCCATCACATTGAACACTCAGAGGAAAGGTGGCAGAGGAAAACGTCCGGATTTTCTAAGCTTCAGCATCAGCAAAAAATAAAATGAGGGGAATCATCAGCTCCGGATGACTTTGCTTTGTTTTGTCACAAGTTTTTTTTATGGAAATTCCCCCTCCCTGCCCTAAAGGACAAACCTCCAAATGAACAAAGGACAGGGAATAAACCCAGCAGCAAAGTTTTTATGGGAATAACACAGGAGGTGATTTCCCTGACTCCCATGGGCTGGTTTTATCTGAGAGGCTGCAAAAATCAAACTCTCCCACCGTCACATTCTTCAAGATTCCCATTAATTCCCATTAATTCCCATTAATTCCCATTAATTCCCATTAATTCCCCTTAATTCTGGTGGGTTTAGGCACCCAGCAGAAAATTCCTGAGCTCACCCTGCAGTTCCAGTTGGATTAATCCCTTATCTGATCCCACACTTCCCCCTGTGCTGGATGTGGAGCCGGAGCTGCCAATCTTCCTCCACCAAATAAAAATGTTATTTTGAATGTTTTGTTACTTTATGAGCAGCTTGGACAAGATTAAGCGAAATTAGCGCCTTCCAGTCCTGAACTCCAATTTCACTGCAATGATTGCAATTCCCCTTCAGGATTCATTCCTTTCCCAGGTCAAGAGTGCACAGCAGCGCTCTGGAAGGGATGGATTAAAGTGCTGATAGGAGCTCATTTTCCCTTTATCTCCTGCAGGATCTGCCTGGCCACTGCTTTGCCCTCCTCCCCTTCCCTGAGCACGGGCATTATCCTGAATTTTGCACCTTTATCCCACTGAGTTCGATGCCATTTGTTGGAAATCGTCCCTTCCCTGGGGTGGGACTGGATGGGCTTCAAGGTCCCTTCCCACCCAAACCACTCCATGATTCCATGACGAGGAGAACAGGGAATATCCTCACCAGCTTCTGCTGCCAGGGGTTGTTTCCATCATAAAAACACTCAGACACCCCAAGGATTATTCAGATTTCCAGGGTGCCCTCATCCTGCTGAAATCCACCTCCAGGCCTGGCTGCTCCCGCTGGAGATTTCCCATTGTAGGAGGAAAAGAGCAAGGAATTCCCAGAGCAGGGCTTCCTCACAAGCTGACCCACGGAAAAGGCTGAGCCTCGGGGTAAATTCAGTCAGAGAAAGGGTGAACTGGCAAAATCAAGGTGAGGAGACAGCACTGAGTGACCTCAGCACTTCATTTTCCTCTTCCTCCTCCTCCTCCTTGCCGTTACTTCCTCATCCCACTGAGAAATTTTGCCTTTTTTGGTTGTTTTTTTGTTGTTGTTGTTTTTTTGTGAGGACCACAAACACATTTCCATGTCATAGGAAGATAATAATAACAGAAATTTATTCTAAGAAGCATTAAGTTAAAAGCAGGAGCAGGAATAGCAGGATCCACGCTGGGATTGGGATTGGGATTGGGATTGGGATGATCCAGGAGATGTTTTCTCCCAGATTCTCACATCCATAAAAAAAATGATTTTTGCAACAAACCCAGAGCTGGTTAGGAACAATTCACAGACACTAAACCGAAAAAAAGAGCCTGAATTGTGAACAAATATTAACAGCAACAAATAAATCAAGGAGCAGCTCATTATTTCTATCTTCTCACTCTCACAGCACATCAATCCTCGTGGCGGAGCAGCCACGGATGAATCACAGAATACCCAACTTTCCAAAAGCACGCTGGATTCTTGAGAGCTGGGCCAGAGATACGAAGGGGAAAACGAGAAAGTCATTCCTGGAAATGGTGAAATAAAATTGTCTCATGCTTTGTTTACACAGAACATTTCCAATATCAGGGGAGGGCAGGGGTGAGGGAGCTGCTCTGGTGCAAACAGGGCAGCTGAGAGCAGGACAGTGCTGGACACAAGATCAGCCCCTCTGGAGGCTCCAGTGGGATTTTGGGGACAGGAATTTCACCTGTTGGTGTCCAGAAATATTCTATACTCCATACCTCATCCTGCTGAAATGATAACTCCGTTTTTTTTCACTCTGCTCTGTGAATCCTGTGGGCTGGGCTGTCACTGCTGCATCCAAGCCCTTCTCCACCGTGGTGTGGAAGTTTCTGTGGGGATAAAACATCCCTCATTCCCAGAACATTCCAGAGCCCTGAGATCCAGGTGGGCAATCCCAACCTCCAGCTCTCCACGTGGCTATGGATACTCCCCCCTCCCCAAACTCCTCTTTCCCCTGAACATCTCTTTTTCCATCTCCCAGCTCCCAACGTGTCTTTTTCCAGCCTTTTCCCCTCTCCAGGACTGACTGATTGATGGCAGCAGTTGATCTCCCTGCCCTCAGATGGGTGAGCAGCTGCCACTTGCAGAGGATGAGGGAATGAACTCCTCCTTTCTTCCCAGTCCCGCTCTGCCAGCCCAGGGGTGACGCTGGGAGCCGCTGGAATCTCCCGCCTGCTTTGATTTATTTGGATTTGTGCTCCCCCCTGACCCCTCAGCTCGGCCTGGCCTTTCATCCCAGCACTGGGGGGAGCCAAGGCTGCTTCACTTCCGTGCTGGGATGAGCTCAGGGCATTCCGGCCTTTTGGCCAAAATCCAGGGAATTCGCTCAGCTCCCGTCTCCGTTTTGAAGGGAGGCACAGGGAGAGACATCCCAGGAAATTCTGCACAGCCCAAAACCCCCTGGGGGGTTTAATAGGATCACTCAAATCCTGGCTTCACAGGGATTTAGGGAATATTTCCCTCCATCCTCTTCCCAGCAGCGGCAGCCATCCCAAATTTGACCCACGGAGCAGGAAGGGCTTCTCCTTCTTCCACCTCTCCAGGATTTTGCTCTTTGTTGGTGGCTCTTGCAGGTTTATGGGAGGAAAAACTCTTCCCATCATGGCTGCCAAGGTGGTTGACATGGAACATGGGAAAACTGCCCCAAAAAACAACAGAAAATGGTGCAAATATTCAGAGGTGTTGATTTTCTCAGCCTGGGACCTGAGCAGAATCCTAAATCAGGAATTCATCCACCAGTAAAATGAGGGAGAGGCTTTCACAGCATCCCAGGATCTCTGAGGTTGGAAAAGCCCTGCAAGGCCATGGAGTTGATGTGGATGGAGCAATGTTGCTCTGCTCCCATGAAACACGGGGCATTTCCCATGGATGGAAATGTTTCTTTCCTTCCATTTCCAGGTGTTTGTGTGGTCACAGGAATTCCTGGGTGAGAGTTTGGATCAGGAGAGCCACAGGGAGGGTGATTCTGGCACCAGGAAGGAAAGAGCCTCTCTCTCCCCTACTTGGTCTTTGAAATTGTCTCCACAAGGCTTCGAAAATGGATTCAAAATTCCAAAATTATTCACTTGGCAGGGCTGAAGCTGCAGCTTCCAAACCGTTTATTTTCTCTCAGCTTTGCACTCTGACCAAACTGAACTGGGGTTTTAAACTTGTTTTAACACCTGGGTGCTTTCTGCATGTCTTCTCCAGAAGATTTCATTCCAGCTCTCCTTAGAAATCCCTCCCGCTGCTCCTGCCCTGTCCCGCTTGTGGCACGATGTGATTCTGCTCTGGGGACATCCCTGCGACAGCTGATCCATCTCTTTTCCTGTCCAGTGCCTCCCTTCTCCCTTGTCCCGAGCTCCAAACTTGTGTTTTCCCCCTGCTCTTGAGCGTGGCTGGGGTTTCATCCCTGGAAAACCTCTCGGGATGTGGAGCCGAGGGGTTTTTATACGGGAGAGTTTTCATCTCTCAGGTTTCCATCTCTCCCCTCCAGAGGCAGAAGTTCCCTGTCGGAGTCGCTGATTTATTGCCCCGTTTAATGAGGTTCTTGTCAGAACCTGGTTCAGGGTGTAAATGCAAATGTCAGGTGGGGATAAATCAGCGGGGGAAGGGCTGGAGGAGGAAACATTCCCTTTCTCCGGCAGGGATAAATCAGCGCGGCGGCTGGAGCGGAACCCACGGGTTTTGGGACGTTCCCCTGGATGTGCCGTGGGAGACAAGGCGATGTCAGCGCTAATTGCCGATTAACGGAGGGGCAGGGAGAGCCTGATCCCCCGGGATGTGCCAGCTCCAGTCCCCCATCCTCACCCTGCTCTGAGCTCCCTGCGCTCCGCAGAGACAGAATCCCCGGGATTCTCCTTTTCCTGCTCGGGGAGGTTTGATCCGAGCTCTGAGATCGAGGAATTACACAGCGGGAAAAAGGTTTGGGATGGAAAGGGAATTCAAACTTCCCATTCCAGCCCCTTCCCAGATCATGGAATTACAGAGTGACAGAGGTTTGGGTTGGAAAGGGAACTCAAACTCTTCCCATTCCCACGGGCAGGGAAGCTCCGCTGGCCCAGGGCGCTCGGATCCTCTTTGCCAGCAGCTCTGGGATGATGCCGTGGGCAGGGAACCCTCTGCATCAGCTCCGCCTCTTCCATTTGGGAATGGGGAGATTCCCCGCGGCTCCCAGGATGGGGGGACACAGGGGAGGGGTGGGGACAGCTTGGGGACACCGAGCGGGAGAGGAGCTCGCAGGAAATCCCGGCTGCGAGGAGCCCGCCAGGACCATCAGGGCAGGAGCTGCACTCGCCCGCCCTGCGGTGCTTGCCCAGCCTTTGGAAGCAGCATTCCCACTCCCTCCTGACCTTGCTCCCACTGTTAACCCCTCACCTGCCTGCCCAGTGCCAAAAGCACCAAATCCCAGCGGCTGCTCCCCTTCCAGCCCTTCCCGAAGGAATGGGGAGATGCCCCAGGCTGGGCTCCCCGGGAGGAGCCTGCAGGACTGCAGCTCCCAAATCCCCTGGGAGGGATTTCCCGAGTCCCCATGCCCACCTTCCTGGGCTGGACATCCCAAAATCCACGGATTTCCCGAGTCCCCATGCCCACCTTCCTGGGCTGGACATCCCAAAATCCAAGGATTTCCCGAGTCCCCATGCCCACCTTCCTGGGCTGGACATCCCAAAATCCAGGGATTTCCCGTGTCCCCATGCCCACCTTTCTGGGCTGGACATCCCAAAATCCAGGGATTCCTCCCTCCCCGCCTCTCCCGAGGTTCAGGCTGTGCTGCCTGTGCCATTCCGCTCCTGTCGGTGTCCCCTGCCTGTCCCTCTCCTTCCAGGAGATCAGCTGCCACCTCCCTGCTTTTCCACCCTCAAAATCGCGGGTTTTCCCCCCAAACCAGCAGCACGGGCTGGATTTTTTTTTATTATTGGATAAAAAAACCCATCCAAGATGCTGCTGGATGTAAAAGCCGGCTTTTTTGTCCAGAGCCATAAAAGTCCTTAAAGAGATCCAAACCGGAAAGGACAGGCCCCTAATAGTGAATACCAGGAGAAAAAAGGAGGGGGAATAAAACTGGCACGAGGGTCCCGAATTTTTCCATGGCTGATTTGGGCATTGCAAGGCGCTGGCACGGAAAAGCAGCACCCGCAGCCCCACAATGGCCATAAATAAAACACTGCGGGCTCCGCTGTGGTCCAGCGGCTCCGGGCAGAGCCAGAGCTGGGCCGGGGCATCCTGGCACAAAAATCGGGATTGGGAAAGGAGCAGGAGTTAATTAAGGCTGGATCTTTTATTCCCGGCGGCGATACAGCACGGGTGAATGAGCGGAGTGCCAGGTCCCGGTGGGAATGTCGCTCCCGGCCCGGGAGAATCCAATCCCGTTATTTGCATCACAATCTTGCCCAGGATGCCCTCGGCTGATGGAACGCCAGGGGGGAGCAGGGCAGAGCGAAGTTTTTCCGTGCGGGAGCTGGGGCTGTGTCAGCGCATGAAATTCCCTTTTTTTTTTTGCCTCTCGCTGCCCTCGTGGGATGTTTGCTAATTGAGGCAGTGCTGGAAAACAATCGGTGCTGGAGCTCCCTTCCCCCAGCTCCTCCTTTAAATCCACGTTATTGTGACTCTCTGGCAAAGCAGGGCTGCTCCTTGGGGCTGTTCACATCTCTCCAGGGGGATGAGGAGCAGATTTTGGGATGGGCCGGTGGGAGCAGAGGGCTCCTCCTCCACTGCCCAGCTCTCCTGGGACTGACACTTTGAAACCAAAAATTCCCATTTCCCAAACTGTCCCAGTTCCTGGGGTGGAGGGATCTGGGCTGGGTGTGCCTGGTGCTGTCCAGCAGTGGGAACACAATTCCTTTCATTACCTTTCCTTTCACATCCCACCTGGGGAAATCTGAGCGTTTGGGGACCAAAGCAAGGATTTGCCTTCCTTGGATGTAAATAACACCAAAAATGTGCTGGTTTAACGGGGATTTTTCCCATATTTTGGCCCTGCAGGAGCTATTCCAAGGACTTTTGGTCATTCCTTGATCCAGATCATTCCCTGCAGGAACAGGACGCTGCTGATTCCCATTGAACTCTGTGGAATGATTCCTTTATTTTGTATAGAAGCACTGGAACAGCTCCTCTCTGTGATTTATTTCCTTGGAGAGGCTGGAAATGCTGGATCCTGCTCTCCCTGCAATTCCTGTGCTCTTGCACAGGAGGATCCTGATCCCTGAAGGGAAGACCCCAGGTTTTGGGCACAGCTCAGGAATTTGGCTCCTCCAGCACCCCAAGGATGAGCTGCAGCACCAAAGCAGCTCCCAAAGCCTCTTCCCTGCTGATTCCAGCAGCAACCAGAAGCTTTCTCAAAATCCTCATCCCAAAAAAAAAGAGGAGGGGAAAAAGAGGGAAAAAAAAAGAGTGTTTTGGCATGAGAACAATTTCTCCATTACCTCAATTAGTTCCAATGATCTGGAAAGGTTTTCCCTGGAGAATTCCAGCCCAGGGAAGGCTGGGGGTGGCTGGAGGTGTTGATCTGAGCATTACTCAGCAGCACAGGTTGCACTGAAGTCAGGCACTGCTGCTGTCACTGCTGGCTGCCTGCACTCGTAAATTCATTAATTATATCACTGCACTAATTAAGGGCCTCCTTCTCTCCAAGGAGCCCGGCTCTGAGGCTGTCCATCAATTCCGTGAGGTCTGGCCTTGGCTGAGATCATTATTTCCTGAAATGCTGTAAAATCTCATCATAAAAATTAAAGTTTTGGGGTTTTTCTTTAACCCATCTTCATCCTTTTCTCAGAGCTGAGCAGCAATTAATGGGAAGATGCAGGGAAAGAGCAGAGATTCCCAATTCCAGCAGTTTGGGGTTGTCCCTTCTGTAAATAAGGGTTGGAATTGTCCTCAGAGCCCCTGGAACGGTGATGGATCCTATGGGGAGATGGATTTGCTGCTGCCCAGGCTCCAAACCATCCCTGATCCTACAGGGATCCATCCTGTGGGGATGGAGCAAACCCAAAGATGATGTTGGAGTAAATTGGGATGGATAAAACAGGCGGAGAAAAATCCCTGCCTGGTGTAAATCAGTGGAGCAGAGCCAAATTCCACCAGCTGAGGCTCTGGATTGCAAATTCCTCCCATAAAAACGGGGTTTGGGATATCTTGGCAAAGGCTGGGGATTTTTATACCCACTCCTGCCTGGGCAGTGCTGTGGGGGGATGAAATCCAGTCATGCTGGGGGAAAAAAAACCAAAAAATTTGGGTTTTTGGGGCTGTTTTGGGGCTGTTCCTGGAGCTCTTTTTGGGGTTGTTTCAGGGCTGTTGTGGGGCTGTTTCTGGGGCTCTTTTTGGGGCTTTTTTTGAGGCTGTTTTGGAGCTGTTTTGGGGGCTGGTTTTGGGGCTGTTTTGAGGCTGTTTTGAGGCTGTTTTGGGGCTGTTTTGGAGCTGTTTCAGGGTTGTTTTTGAGGCTGTTTTTGAGGCTGTTTTGGGGCTGTTTTGGGGCTGGTTTTGAGGCTGTTTTTGGGCTGTTTTTGAGGCTGCTTTGGGGCTGTTTCTGGGGCTCTTTTTGGGGCTGTTTTGAGGCTGTTTTGGGGCTGTTTTGGGGCTGTTTTGGGGCTGTTTTTGAGGCTGTTTCAGGACTGTTTTGAGGCTGTTTCAGGGTCATTTTGAGGCTCTTTTGTGGCTGGTTTTGAGGCTGGTTTTGAGGCTGTTTTGGGGCTGTTTTG
>NC_031786.1:1532064-1534038 GCF_001522545.3 Parus major | reverse complement strand
TTTTGAGGCTGTTTTGGGGCTGTTTTGGAGCTCTTTCAGGGCTGTTTTTGAGGCTGTTTTTGGGCTGTTTTGAGGCTGTTTTGGGGCTGTTTTTGAGGCTGTTTTGAGGCTGTTTTTGAGGCTGTTTTGAGGCTGTTTTGGGGCTGTTTTTGAGGCTGTTTTGGGGCTGTTTTGAGGATGTTTTGGGGCTGTTTTCAGGCTGTTTTGGGGCTGTTTTGGGGCTGTTTTGAGGCTGTTTTGAGGCTGATTTTGAGGCTGTTTTGAGGCTGTTTTTGAGGCTGTTTTGAGACGGGTTTTGAGGCTGTTTTGAGGCTGTTTTTGAGGCAGTTTTGAGCCTGTTTTGAGGCTGTTTTGGGGCTGTTTTGGGGTCATTTGAAGCGCTTGGGGGGCTGACTGAATCATGGATCACTCCAGGGCACAAAGCACATTCCTGGGGGTTTCCAGGCCTCCAGTGAAAACCCCCAATTAATCCATAACCAGCCGAGCATGGAAAAGCCAGGAGCTGGGAGTGCAGCCTCTGGCTCCGGGGCCAAAGGCTAAAACCCGTGCAAGGAGCTAAATGAGCTCCCTAATTGGGATTTCTGCCCATCCTCGGGTCCTCACCGGAATGAAATCAGTGACAAATTCCCAGTTTTCCCCCCTCACACCATCCCCTTGCCTTTTCCCAGCCCTGTTAGCAAAGAAATTAATTGCTGGAATAGATAGTAATAACAGAAATTAAAGAATTGAATTTATTGTAATGACAGAAATGAAATAATAACAGGGCAGAGGAGCTGGAGGAGCCCTGAGGTGCTGCTCAGGTCGGGTGGGATGCTCCAGGGAAAAGCTGGAAGCTGTTCCTGGCAGCAGCAGCTCCTCCCTCTGATCCAACCACACATCCCGAGCAGATTCCTGATTTTTCAGGAGTGGGGATGGGTTTTTTCATGTTCCAGGGTGAAAAAACCCACAAAGCAAATTCCTCTCAAAAATCCTGAGGGCTTTGATTCAGGAATGACAGAACTATGGGATTTTGAATGGGATTTTCTTTAGGATCTCGGAATGGGCTGCGCTGGGAGCGACCCCAAAGTTCAGCTCTGGAAATCCCTGTCCAGGTGAGCCCCATTCCCACACCCCAGGCTTTTCCCTGTGTCCCCTTTCCTCATCCAGGAGCTCCCCGGAGCAGCCTCAGCCCGGATTTTCAAGGGGGGCTTTTTTTTTTGTGTTATTATTTTGTGGTCAAAAGGTTGCACAGACTCTTTTTTTTTATTATTATTATTATTTTACTTTTTTTCCTGATGCAGAGGCTTAGAAAGAGTGGAAAGGCAAATATTTGGATAATTCCTCAGGCCAGCGGGTTCCATCAAAAGTTCCACAGCCCTCTGCAGCAAACCTGAACAGTTCAAGCCACAAATTCTGTTTTTGCAGCCGTAAAACACCCAGGGAAAGGGGACAAAAAAAAAAAAAGGGGGGGGGGGGGCAAAAAAAAAGAGGAAAAATATTTTTAACAAAATCAAATCAAATCATAAAACCCGTTTTCCATTCGCTTGGAACTTGTAAAATTTAACGTGGTGAAAAATGACAGTTCAGTCCCAGAAGGAAAGGGAGTGTTGGCATGGGGGGGTCTGGAATTGGTCTGGAATTGTGTCCTCAATCCCAGAAAATGAAAGTTGGGAGGTGCCAGAGAAAAAGCTGGGGCTGGTGCTGATGGGCTCCTTTAATTCATGGATGAGACTGGAAAAAGCAATTCCCAACTGGCTGGGAAGAAATTCCCAGCTTATACTCAAAAGTCCCTTTACATTCCATGTTTAGGCATTAAAATTCCAAATTTAAAGCGTAAAATCCGAAATTTAAAGTGTAAAATCACAAAATTTAAAGAGTAAAACTCTAAATTGAGACGATAAAATATCAAATTTAAAGAGCAAAACCCTGAATTTAAAAAATTTTAAGTGGAGACACTAAAATTGTACATTTAAAGAGTAAAATCCGAAATTTAAA
>NC_031786.1:1530038-1531814 GCF_001522545.3 Parus major | reverse complement strand
AGAGTGAAGTCCAAAATTAAAGAGTAAAATTCCAAATTTAAAGAGTAAAATTCCAAATTTAAAGAGTAAAATTCCAAATCTGAAGAGAAAAATTCTAAACTTAAATTGGATAAAATTCCAAATTTAAAGGATAAAATTTTAAATTCATTCCTGGCTGTTCCCAGCTCTGCAGGAAGGGACAGGGAATTTGGGGAGGTTCACCTGAAACTCCCAACGCTGGAAATTCCCTGGAAATCCCAGCAATAATGGGAGTGGCTGCCAGAGGGAAACACTCCACAAATTCCCACCATGAAAATCCCAAGCAATGGGGTGAATTCCATCCAAAAATAGGAATTTTCAGCTTCCTGGTTATCCCACGAAGGTTTTTTTTCCCAATCCTCATCCCTGGAAGTGTCCAAGGCTGCTTGGAGCAACCTGGGGGAGTGGAAGCCGTCCCTGCTCATGGAAAAGGTGAATTTTAGGGTCGTTCCCAACCCAAAGCCATGATCCCAAAGAAATCCATCCAGGAATCCCATCATTACATCATTATTTTTGATTTCTAAGTAAAATCCTCTCAATTATTGAGGATGAAATTATTTTTTTCATACTTCTTTTTAAAAAAAGACATTAAAAACTCATCCCGGCTCCCGAAAATCCAGGAGGACAAAATATGGGAAAAATTTCCCGAGAGTCAGCCACAAAACCCCAGACTCTGAGCAGCTAAAAAACAACATTATTCCCCCTGCCTGGGAGAATTTGACCCTTCTGGGTCCTGGCAGCATTTTTCCAAAGAAAATTTAAAAAATAGCTTTGTCCCAATTAAAAAAAAAAACTTCTCTTGGCTTTCCCTTTTCCATTTGCAAAGGGAAAAACACAAAAAACTCCTTTTCTCTCCTTCTTATTTTCCTTTTTTGAACATGGGAAACGTTAAAAAGTCATCAAATCTCCCCAAATGAGCACTAATTAATGAGCAAACACCAGAGCTGGGAAGAGAAATAAACCCAGGGCTGGGATTTTCTGTAGCTCGATTCAAACCTGGGATGTTTTAAGGCCATAAATGCATTTTCTTCATTCTGGAGGTTCCTAATTAGCGACTGGAGAGGAAATTTGGGTGGCAGGGAAACAGGGGATGCCTTTTTTTTTTGGGAAATGCTTCAGCCCTGGTGGTTTTTTGGGATGGGGATGCCTTGGGCTGCCTCTGGAAGCCACCCCTGATCTGCCCCTGTGGTCTCTGTGAGATCTCCATGAAATCTCCCCTCGTTTCTCCAAAAACCTTCTCCAGATTTTTTTTATTTTTATGGAGATTTGCATTCCCGGGAGGCTCCAGGTGGTTTTCAATGGCAGCTTTGTCCCTGGCAGATGAAATCTTGGCGTGATCCCACCATGAGGGCTGGGCTGGGCTTTTCTGGTGGCCACAAACCCAAAATCCACCCCAAAAACGCTCCGAGCTGGGACCTCCCGGAGCTGCCAGGACATCCTGGAGGTGTCCCTGGTGTGAGAGCTGGGGCCAGGCTGGTTCTGCTGAGTGCAGGCTCATCCCGGAGGGATTTCTCCATGAAATCCCTTGAGAATGGGGACTGATGTCCTCAAAAGGCCTTTGAAGCTCCTGGGAAGTCACCTGGAGCCTCCCAGCACCAGAACTGCCCCAGCCAGGGATGGAGATCCCAATGGAATCATCCCATGGAGCACCTGGAGCTCTGGATCTGCCAATGGAATCATCCCATGGAGCTCCGGATGAGCCAATGGAATCATCCCATGGAGCTCTGGATGAGCCAATGGAATCATCCCATGGAGCTC
>NC_031786.1:1527520-1529130 GCF_001522545.3 Parus major | reverse complement strand
AAAATAAAATAAAATAAAATAAAATAAAATAAAATAAAATAAAATAAAATAAAATAATAAAGATGATGATGATAATAATAATTATCATCATCCTTATCATCCTGGGGTGTGCAAACTCTTTATTCCTGTAATTCCCTGGGATCCAATTTCTGACTGCTGATTATCCAGGGATTAGGGATTAACTGAAAACCTTAAAATAATAGATTAAAAATAATCCCCTGATTAAAACAATCATCCCTGTTAGTGCTGGGAAAAGGAGGAGGAAGGGGAAGAGGAAAAGGAAAAAGGAGGAAAAGGAAAGGGGAAAGGAAAAAGCCATTCCATTTGTTTGGGGTCTTTCCTGCTGATTTTCCATGAGTCCAACCCGCCTTGGATCTGGAGGCAGCTGCATGTGCAGCACTTTTCCAGCCAGAGAACAGGGATTTGGATCCATTCGGAATTCCAGGGCAGTGCTGGTCTTCAAATCCCACTTCCACAGGCCTGCCTTTTCCAGGAATCCCAGTGTGGAGCATCCCCATCCTGCCCAGCCCAGCAGGAGACGCCCCAAAATTCCCAACCCAGGGATTCCTTGGGGTGCAGGGGCCGCCCCTCTCCCTGCACACCCCAGGGTACGGCGCAATAATTGGGATTTGTGGAGCAGGATTTTCCTCCCGGCTGCCTCCCGGAGCCCAGACGGGAACATTCATCTCACACCACAACCAGGGATTTTTTTCCCCCCTCCGAGGTTTTCATTCCCCGGGATTCAGTACAATAAACAAAGGGGACGAGCTGATTTCCCTGGCAAAGGCCCCAACTCCTGCACGAACAGTTCCCGGGCCTGGCACACGCAGGGATTTTGCACCATCACCAGCCAGGCAGGGCCGTATCAACCCTAAAATCCCAGGGAAATGGGAATTGAGCTCCTTCCCTGGAAGAGAGGCAGAGATCCATGGGCTGCCCCTGCTCCCCCTGCCCTGCTTGGCCTCTGGGTGCCTGCACAGCAGAATGAATCGTCCCAGGAGCAAAGGGAACTTTCCCAAGCTGTGGATGGGACTTCAGGGAGGAAATGATTCCCTGGGAAGGTGGGGAGACCCTGGAATGGAATTCCCAGAGCAGCTGTGGCTGCCTCTGGATCCCTGCAGGAGTCCAAAGCCAGGCTGGAGCGGCCTGGGGTGGTGCAGGGGGTCCCTGCCCATGGAATGAGATGTCCCTCAAGGTCCCTTCCCACCCAAACCATTCCATGATTCCACGCTTCTGGAATTTCATAGAATTCAGCTCTCACTTTGCTTCTCCCGGCAGCTCTGGACGCTCC
Source organism: Parus major (assembly GCF_001522545.3). Lineage (NCBI taxonomy): Eukaryota > Metazoa > Chordata > Aves > Passeriformes > Paridae > Parus > Parus major. The sequence continues at coordinate 1,527,839 of NC_031786.1, read as the reverse complement.
TCCAGGGTCCTGCTGCCCTTTTAGATCTGCCATTGGATAGAAATTCTTCCAGCTGATGGATTTTAACACCATTCCTGCCTTGTGACAAAGCCTGGCCCTATAGAGCACTTCCTAATTGGTCCTTAATTAATTGGGATAAAGGATCAGCAGAGCCAAGCCCAGCTCCATCACTCCTGGTGTCCTATTGGCTTTTCCTACAGGTGCCCTGCTGGCAAAAGGCCTCTAGTTAATTACAAATAAAGTAATTCTTTCGTTTGATTTAAATTAAATTTGAATTAATGATTAAATTAATTCATTTGCTGTGGTTATTCTTCAGCTA
>NC_031786.1:1526094-1527229 GCF_001522545.3 Parus major | reverse complement strand
TATTTTTATTTTTATTTTTATTTTTATTTTTATTTTTATTTTTATTTTTATTTTTATTTTTATTTTTATTTTTATTTTTATTTGTTTTATTTTTTATTTTATTTTATTTTATTTTATTTTTAATTTATTTTTTTATAAATATATGAATTTTTTTAAATTTTTTTCTTTCTTTTTCAGAGTTAGATTTTTGTGGATTCCTTCCTGAAAAGGTCCTGGAGTTGCTAAGGAACCTCTGCACGAGTGTTTGACAGAAGTAGGGATTTGCAGGCCAGCCCAAAATACAAAATCCAGAACCTGCTCATGGCAGTGGCAGCCTGGAATCGCCGTCCCACCAATACCCCGGGGACAGAACACTCAGGGAGCAGCCAAGGAAATCAGGGAAAATCCAAACCCTCCTGGGTCACCCCTCAGGCAAATCTCCCTCCCCAGAACAAGCCAGGATTCATTCCTGGCCGTAATTCCTGCTCTAAGCCCAGGCAGGGCCTGATGAAGTGATTTTTCCTGACATCACGATGCGAGTCACTGTCAGAGGAAGGGCTGGAGCAGGGGGCAGCTTTCCTGGGAATGCTCCAGCCCTTCCTGAGCCAAGCTCCCACAGCCGGTACCTGCAGGCAGCTCCCCCTTGGAAAAACACACCATTTTCCAAAGGTAAGGCAGGCTTGGGTTACTAGGAACACAAATCATTACGGCTAAAACTGCATTCCCCTTTTATTGTATTTGTTTTATTTATAATTTTACGACTTATTCCACATTTTCCATATTTTCCATGTGTTTCACGTCACGCTTGTCCCGTTCAGGCCTTTACATGGAAACTTGGGCTCCTCTCCACGTGTCCAAGCTTTCTAAACAGCTTTGTTTCGTTGTTTGCTTGGCTTGGCCCATCCCTGGAGCCTGGGCCTGGAAAAGCCGGAGCCTTCTCCCACCTGGGAGCAGAGAAGGGAACAAAAGCAACCAGGAATGGGATAATTTGTGTGAAACAAACCCCATCCAACTGGAGCTGTGACAAAGAGCAGTCTGAGCCTCGCCTGCTTTGGGCTTGCTCGGGGGTTTGGGTTGTCCAAACCTGGGATTTCTCTGTGTGCTGCTCAAGGTGCGGCACAAGCACGCCCGGATTTCCCACCAAACCCAAACCAAA
>NC_031786.1:1520472-1522972 GCF_001522545.3 Parus major | reverse complement strand
CCGCGGCCTCCCCGCTCTGCCCCACATTTGGTAACCCCAAAAAGCCCAGCAAGGCACAGAGCAGAGCCAAAAATGCTGAGGTGGGAGCAGATCCATCCCCTCCAGAGGGAAAACAGCCTGTGGGAACAGGAGGATCCCTAAAAAGGCTCCATCTCCCAGTTGTCTCCATTCCCCTGCCACGTGTGGCTGATCCGGGCTCCTCGTGGGACTTTCACCCCTAAAACATTTGGGGATGGGCTCCAAAAGATGCTTTTGTTGTCACAAGATGCTGAGAGAAACCTTTGGAAAATGCATTTTTATTTCCTTTTTTAATGTTTAATTCCGTTCAAAATGAGAGCTGCTACTCCTGTGTTGTAGCTGCTTCCATGTGCTGCTGCAGGATAAAATTAAATGTATTTATGAGCAGTTGTAGCATCAGGGAGTCTGAAAGTTTTACCTTTTTTATAGGGCAAAATGCAAAAAGGAAATAAAAGCTGGGCCAGGCTTGCCCTCACTTAAGTGTTGTCTTTGCACCTGAAATATTTCAGAAGTGTTGGTCCCACATGGCAGCTCACCCCAAAATCAACACTGGGGGGCTTCAGAGAAACCAGAAAATGAAACTAAAAATAAAAAGAGAGAGAAATTCAACATCTCTGAGGCAAAGTACAGAGCAAATGGAAAGTGCACAACAGTTGGATAAAACCTTTAAATCTGTTTTTTCCTTTTAAAATGAAATTATTGCAGAAAAGAAAATGAGCGAGACTTGGCCTTTATATTCACCTCAAAGTGGTGATTTTAATGAGGGAATCCAAGAGAAATCACCTTTAAGACACGAAGGGAGAAGCAGATTTATTTTATCACAGCTCAAACGTCGCCGAAGCGGCGGCTGGGTGACGCGGATGAGCCAGAATGACAGAAACTGGTTTGGGGGGTGATTTTCACACACAAATCGTTTGGTTTTGACTTTTTTTAGAGATTGAATGCCCTGCGTGTGCTGGAACCCAAGAGGAGCCTTTTAGGGTGTCCCAGGCAGCGGGGACGGGGCTGTGATGAGATGAGGGCGCCTGGCAGATGCCACCGCGGGCATTGAGCGGAGCCAAAACCATTCCCAGGATTATTCCTGGTGCCTCTCCAAGCTGCCAGAGGAGTTTATGTTAACATCTCATGGCTGTCTCCATCCGTCAGCAGAGCCCTTCTGCAGACCTTGCCATGGTGGGGGACAGAGCAGGGGGAAGGAAAAAACCCATTAGAGAAGAGCAAATAATAAATCTTCATAAATATCCCTAAAACTCCATCATCTTCACTCTCAAATCCTGGCTCCTCCAGCCTTGTCCATGCAAAACCTCCCCAGAACCCTTTGGGGGGCAGCTTTTGAAGTGTTTTTAACACATAGGAAAAGAACACAAGAGAGAAACTTGGCACAGAGTTTGTCCCAAGCAGCCAAGTTGGGCATGGGAAAAAAAAAAAAGTCGACAATAAAAGGTCATTTCTCTCCAAGTTTTAGTAAGTATTCAATATCTACCTTTTTTGCTTAGTTATTGGCTAACTTTATGGAAAACACTGAAGTGGATTTATTATAATTGGGGGTTTTTCTCTTATTTTTTTGGACCAAGCAGAAGTTCTTGTGAGCAATAATTGAGTTACGGCAAAAGAGGAGCAAAGACCGGAGTTAAAGGATGCAGCATCCCAAAAAATCCTCTTTTCCACACCATTCTTTAAACTGAAGCGAGTTCCTGAGCTCTGGTGACCTAATCCTGCTGCTATTTATGATTTCTGAAATTATTTATTATAAAGTCTGTCACGAAGTGGAAAATTCCCGGTGCCGATCCCATTTTCAAGCGGGAATGTAGCGCCGGGCGCCGCGGGTCAGTTGGCATAACAAACCTGCCGCGGTGAGGAGGGGGATTTTCATGGAATGAGCGTTTCCATCCCGCTGGATCACACAGGAGGCGTTTCACAAGTGGCTCCCAAGGCGTTTTTCCAGCTCTGTGGTTGGGTGGCAGCTCCTCTCTGGGATGGCTCCGCTCTGTCCCAACCTGTTCCCACAGGCTCCTTCCTTGCCCCCGGCGATTCCAGGTGATTAGGAGAAAGCTCCTGGCTGACGTAGGTTTGGTTTTTAACATCCTGCTCTGCCTCATCCTTACCTTTATTTTCTTTTTTTATTTTTTATTTTTTTTTTTGGAAAAGCAGAGTTTAAAAAATCTATGAAAATTAAATACAGGATTTTCTTTTTCCACCTCTGAGACCTTATGAGTGTCCTCATCATCTTCTGAAGGCTGTGGGGTTTTTGTCTGGATCTTCTGGGATATGTGACCTGGAAATGGGCAATTCCAGCTTGGATCAGCCCAAAGTTCTGGGTCACCTGGAGCAGATCCTGCAGAGAAAGCTGCAGCTTCTGAAATATTCTGGGATATTTTGGTGCAAGGAGACAGATTCTGGATGTAAGATGATCCAAGATTTGAAAATCCGACCACCTACATGAGACAGAAAAGGAGTCGGGAGCAATAAAAAAAAAAAAAAA
>NC_031786.1:1513335-1519786 GCF_001522545.3 Parus major | reverse complement strand
TGGGATGGGATGGGATGGGATGGGATGGGATGGGAGAGCTCAGCCAGCTGTCAGGACTGTTCCTTGTGAATCCACAGGCTGCCAGGGGTCCCTATCCATGGATTTGGCTCCTCATGGATGGAACAGCAGCTCCCAGGGGTTCACAGCCCAACAAGCCTTGGCAAACCCAACCTGTGCGAGGCGGGTGTGGCCATCCCTAATGCCAGCCCTTGGGAAGGACTTCCATGACCTCACATATCAAGCCCATGGGAAGTCCATTCCATGCTGCTCAGCTGGATCTGGGAGCTGGCACAGCTGGTTCCGAACCCCAGGAAAACAAGCGTGGTGAGTAACGCCCGAGTCACGATGGATGAGGCGTGTGGGGACTTGGGCTGGGACAAATCCCTGGGTGATGCCACCGGAGCCTCAAGGAATTGTCTCTGGTGGTGCTGATGATGCTGCACTCCATGAGTTCATCTGGAGAAACACCTACAAGTGAGGCCATGGGAACATCGTCTGAAAATACAGTTATCCCTGGGGCTTCGTCATCCTCAGCTCCCAAAACACAGTCCCAGAGAGCTGCCATGGTGCCCTCAGCACTCACTGCTGAGCAGGCTGCCAAACCAGCCATAAAACTGTCCCCCAAACCAGTATAAACCAGTATAAACCAGTATAAACCAGTGTAAACCAGTGTAAACCAGTACAAACCAGTATAAACCAGTTTATTGTGGCCTCTTAGCTGTTTGTTCTGTCACGTTCAGGTTTTAACTGATTTGCATCAGAGGGAGTGGTTTCAGTGAAGTTACCAAAAATATTTTACGGTTGGAAAAGCATTTGATGGTTGGACCTGATGATGTTGGAGGTCTTTCCCAACCTTCACAATTCCACGATTCACAGTGGTCCAAGAGCCCTGGATGGATCTCCTGAAGAGAATTCAGCCACTCACTCAGTCCCTGGGCTGAGGGGACTCCAAGTCTCTCCCAGGTGTGAGACCCTCCAAGATCAGTGGGACATCTCACCTGGACAATGAACCTGGAGCTTTCCGGCTTTTCTGAGCCACGGTCACCATCTCAAGCCACATCAGAGGGAATTTCTTCAGGGCTCCATCATTCCTGTTTGGAAGCAGTTGGTGACAGTGCCGTTTTTATCAGGCTGGGTTAGACCTGGAGGAAGATCACCGACTTGAGAATTTATAAATTGGTTTGGAAAGTGAAGGTCTGAGCACCCCCAGGAACCGGCAGCTGCTCAAAAGCCACTCCAAGTCTTTGTGTGCTCAGCTTTGCCAGTGATAAATTACAGAGGATGGACTCAGCTGAGGACAAAATGTAATTAAACATCGACATTCCAAAGGAATTACCGAGAGCTGGGTGACTAAATCCCTCTGCTGATCTGGACCTAAACCTGGAGCAGGATACAACAGATTGAGAGATACACGCACCTTTGCCAACAGGTTACACAATCCCACACTCCTACGGCTTCCAAGAACGTCTCCAGCTCTGGCTGCTGCTCCCATGGGCTGATGGCATCACCAGGAGGTGCTCATTTGTTCCAGACGGTGAAAGTGGCACAGGCTGGAAGTTTCCCATGAGGAATGAGGCTGATCCGTGCGTCACACACGGCCCCGCAGACGTGGCACTAAATTTAGGACTTGTGAGCAGGCACCACAGCTTTCCCTAAAAACGGGGAGCTCCTTAGCAAGGATCACTTTCTCCTCCATGGCTGAATCTCCCACCTTCTTCACCCCAGAAAGGAACTTTGAGGAAGGCAAAGTGAGAAGGGAAGTTCCCTCTTCCTGGCCCTCAATGAATCCCAATTAAAACCAGGCCCTGCTCTTTGAAGCTGCCAGCAGAGTTCATGAGAGGAGAAGAGCAAAGAAAAATGCAAAAGAGAACCACAGAAAGGAAAAGATATTGAGAGGGAAAGAGATGCTGAATGGCAAGAAGGGAGTTAATGAGAGCCAGAAACACCCGTCGGAGAAATGTTGATTTTATTTAGCATTAATTGCAGGAAAGAGCCTATAAAGTGTGGTAAAAAATTATTAAGTACCACTCTGCAATGCCAGCTTTGTGCCAGCCATCCCCACGAAACAGGTGTATTATTCCTAGTTCCCAAGGTATAAATAAATAATTGCTTTTCCACATCTTTTTTTTTTTCTTTTTTTTCTTTTTTTTTTTTTATGATGGCATTTCATTATTTTTTACTGCCATATTGTTATGGCTCCAGCTCCAATTCCAGAGCGGATTTGGGTGGGAACACGTGTGCCTGTGCACGTAGGGATGTGTCCATGGGCTGGCAGCAGGGCCAGCAGGGAGGTGGCTCAGGTGGCCGCTGTGTCCAGCTGGGCATCCCAGCCCCTTCTCCTGAGGGAGGGATCGCCCCAGGATGGGATTTTTGGGGAATATCCCCCTGCTTCATCTCATGATGAACCATCTCAGCCCAGTTATTTGGATGTCAGGGACGCAGAGCTGGGGTTCCTACGACTCCTCTTGGCACGTTTTGGGATGAGAAAAGGAAAATAAAGCCTGGATTCCACCCTAATTTTAATTTTTCCCTCATGATCTGCCCAGGATTGTTCCATCGAGGCTCCAACAGACTCCCAGCTCCACGGACAGATCCCATTTTTCCTGGGCAATGTTTATATCAGCATTTTCGGGGTTATTTTGCCCATCCCCTCACCCCAAGAAGACTCAGCAGGGAGACGAGCCCTGGATGAATTCTCCTCACAAAGCCTCGCCCCAGACGGGGCCACCAAAGACGCCGAGGGAAGCAACGATTCCCTGGAAATGCCTCGGTCCAAGCTGTGACCTGGAACCGTGGGCTCTGCAAATAGCCATAAATCTCCAGCTCACATCCAAATCTCTGCAAGGTTCAGTGCAAACAGCAAAACTGCCAGGGAATCCAAGCTGAGCTTTAATCCAGCCCCGCTCTGATTTATGGCCTCAGGTGGAAAGTGTGGAACACGACGGGCCCGGCCCCAAGGCCCGGGGAGGGTGGTGGCCCCAGCCCAGGGGTGGCTTTGTGGTGCTGAAGGCCTGGGACAGCCAGGACACGGCCCAAAACCACCCCAGCAACCTTGGTCACCTTCCAAAATATTCTCACAGGCAGCAGGACACGCAATTATTTATTCCGAGCTAAAAAACAGAGAGGAAAGAGGGAATGTTGCGGTCGCAGAAATCCGATTTTTCTGCAGTCTGCTGGCAGAGCTCCCCCCAGCCAGAGGCAGGGATCATCATCCCTACAGAGCATTAACGAGGCCATTCCACCTCCTTTCCCTGATCCTCATTATCTTATCTCTACATTAGCTTGGAAAAATAAATAACAAGATAATAATTAGGGTAAGATCCCAGGTGACACGGCCAAGACGACTTCTGACCGCTGCTGCACGTCCCTGGGGATATCCAGATAACCATTCTCATCCTCCAGGTCTGGAGCTCCGGGTTTCTTTAATGAGTTTAGCTGGGAAATTAATGGGTGAGGGAGGAGATTTCTGCGCTGGGGCTGTTCGGCGAGGCAGCCACAAAGAGCTGCTGGGCTCTGCGCTGAGGGGGGCTCACAGCTGGAACATCTGCATCCCATCCCCGTGCCAAGCTCCTCTTCTTTCCAGCACTTTCCACACCCCCTCCATGAGCACGTAAATCTCCAAAGGGAAACACAGCGTCAGGAGTTGTGACCGGCAGGGTGATCCCAGGCACCCCGTTACGACAACACCTGCACCGCGCTTTTCCAGCCTGGATCTCCTCGTGCTCCAGGCTCCCTGTGGATCTGCCAGCAGCCCTGAGCTAATAAACCCCAAATCAGACTGTTCACAGCACCCTGGAGGGGTTTGGGTCACCGGGGATTGAGAAATGGGCATTTGGAGGGAGATTTTGGGGGATGGAGAAGGCGATGTCTGGTGTGTGGTGGCTTTTCCAGCCCAAACTCCTCTTGTGGTCCCAGTTTCCACTGGATCTGTTGATGGCTCTGAGGTAAAAATCACAAATCAGACTGTTCCAAACACCCTGGAGGTGTTTGGGTCATGAAGCACTGAGAAATGGGCACTTGGAGGGAGATTTTGGGGGATGGAGAAGGCGACACCGGGTGTGCAACAGCCCCGGTGTCTCCGAGCAGCCAGGGCTGGTGAGGAGGGCAGAGGCTGTGTCAGGACAGGGATTCCAACAGGAATTGGGGTGCCAGGGATGGGACAAACTGAATTTCTCCTTCTTGCTTGAAGCAGAATCACAAACTCTCATTCCAAGTGTTTGTGCCGTGGTTTTCTCCCACTTTATGGTGAAGGGGAGCCACAACTCAGAGCTCAGAAAACAATCACAAAATCATTTCAGCTGGAAAAGGCTTCGTGAGCTGGAGTCCAACAACCCCCCAGCACTGCCAAGGCCACCATAAACCACATCTACACATCTAAATCCCTCTGCAGATGGGGACCCCTCCATGCCCAGCTCTTCCAATCCGTGAATCCTGGACACTAAAGAAAACATTCCAGCATTTTCCACAAATTCAGAGTGTATCCCACGCAGGAATATAGACAGATCCAGCCTAAGCTGGAAAAGCTTTTCCTACTTTTCCCCCATCCCTGCTGGGTGCTGTCCCTGCCTTCAGGTGGAAGAAAAAACATCTCTGAGGCTGAACAGGTTTAGCTCACAGCAGAAGTAAGAAATTAATCACTTTATACCAAAAAAGAGTTCTTCAGGCAGGCAGAACCAGGGGCAGCCTCCTGATTTTTTAATGGATTTCTCATCCATGAGACAACAAATGTTCCACAGACACAAAAAAGCTGCTTGTGCCCAGATCCTGTTAAAGCCTGACATGCCCATCCTAATCCAATCAAGCTTTGTCACAAAAATAATCCAAAGGTTTCGTTCCCCCCTCCCCACCCGAGCAAACCCAGAGAGATTCCCAGCTCTCCTCAGAGGAAAAACCAACCCTGCACTGAAAGGGTTTCTGCAGGGCCCACCTTGTAAAAGAAATGAGATTAGTAACGAGGCTTTTACCTCATTTTTTTTTTTCTTTTCTTTAGTAAACCCAAGTGAAAGCGAGAGTGTGACGAGGACCTGGGAGCGTGTGTGCCATGGAATATTCCTGCAGCACTCGGGGCTGTGGTTTATTTTACTGGTGGTGACTAGTTCAAGCCACATTTAGTCAATAAATATGAGATATGAGGTCACCCCGCCATGGAGCTGTTAGCCTGTCTACATCTCTCGCAGCTGGGCAGTAACCTTTTAACTGGCGTCTGCCTCGGTGGGGAGTCCCCATAAAAACAGGGCCAGCATCCATTGGTCGTGGTGGGGGATCAAGGCCTGGGAGCAGCACGGAGCTGGTGGGAGAGAGGGAGAGCTCAGGGCTTTGCTCTGGCCTTCCTCTCCCTGTTCTCCCGTGGCTGCAGGGAATGCAGCAGCACATCCCTTTGTTTCACAGGGAGTTTCACACAGAAATGGGTGAAAAGACAGATTTTTCTCCTGTTTCCAGCCTTACAGAGCAAACCTGGGTCCAGCATTTCCAAGGGGTTAGCTGTTCGTCTTTTTTACAGAAATTAAACTTACTTTAGAAGGTAATTCTCCTTTTTCCAGGCAGCTTTTCCTCACTGCCTCTGCTTTGGGATGAGGAAGACGCTTCCCTGGTTTCTGAGCTGGCCTTCAGGTCTTGTTGGGTCTTGTTAAGACACCAAACCTTCACCCCAGAGCGTGCTGCAAGGAGAGCAGAGTTTCCATGAATGTCCCAAGAAAAACTGGGAATAAACAGTGCATGGTGGTCCCAATAAAACTGGGAATGCCTGGGGCATCCTCAGCTCTGCTCCTGCAGATCCGAAAGATCCAAGGGATCTCCAGGAGTTGTTCCTGTGCCCATCCTGGTGCCCATCCATCCCTGTCCTGGTCTCTCCAAGGCCTGCAGGGCTGGTGGCCACCATCCCTGACTGGGGCTGGGTGTGGGAAGGGAGCTGGGCCAGCCCCGGTGTCCAGGGCCCAGCCAGGAAGGGAATTTGGGAATGGATTTGGTGGGAAAAGCCAGGGAAGAGAAAGTCAAAGCAAAAGGGAGAGGCCAGGGTGGGGAACCAGCTGAGGAGCAGACTCAGGTAAAGCTTTACAGCCGCCCTAGAGCAGCTCTGCCCATCGTGTGCTGGGGCCTCAGCAGGCCTCATCCTTCCCTGCAAACCCAGGGAAGGTTCTCCACAGCCCCTTCCAGGCATTGCACAGAGTCTCCAAGAGCAGAGCCAGGAAAGAGGAGCCCTCAGAGGCTGCCAGGGCTGGGGCAGTGCCCGGCTCCTGACCCTGGGCAGCCTCCAATCCCAGCCTGGCGCTCCCTGCCCGACGCCAGGGGATGAGGCCGGCTCCTCCCGGCTCTGCTGGAGCCTCCAAAGTCAGAACCTCTCCTGGGGCCTCTCCTGGAACCTCTCTCAGCTGCCCTTTATGGGGCTGCAGAACCACGAGGTCATGGGTGAGGCCCACAGATGTTGGCCAGCATTGGCCTCTGCCACCTCCAT
>NC_031786.1:1504910-1512771 GCF_001522545.3 Parus major | reverse complement strand
GCTCCATCCCTGCTCCATCCCTCCTCCATCCCAGCTCCCTGGTTCCCTCCATCCCCAGAACTCCCACCTGAGGCCCAGCCCCACTCAGATGGACACAGAAAGATGGAACTGCAGCAGAACAGGATGAACAAGGAAATAAAACATCCCTAATTCCGAGCCCACCGTCCCAACGATGCTCAGAGGCACAAACCAGCCCTGCAGCACCATCAGCCACCCCCAAACCCTCCCCAGCACCCCCCTGCTGGCACGGGGGGTCGTGCCCCACACTCTTCTCAGCCCCCCACAACAAGGTGGCCACTTGTAATGCTGGGCCCAGGGACAAGAACAACACGAGCCAGCCCTGCTGCCACCCACTGAGCACAGCGAGTGTGTCACCCTCCTCTGTCTCATGCCTTTAAAAATATCTCCAAAAAGATTTTTTCCTTTTTTTTTCCTCTTTTTTTTTTCCCTTTTCTTTTCCTATTTGTTTATATTTTTGAAGGCCTGACTTGGCCAGGTGGAAAAAGCTTGCATCAGAGCCGGGGCTGAGGAGGGTGACAGGCGTCTGCTGGTTTGACGTGAAACGGGAGGAAAAGGGGGAAAGAAAAGGAAACTTTGCAATTCCGTGTGCTTTGCCCAGAGGTGTGGCCACTGGCACGGCCCAGGCTGAGCCTAAACCACACAGACAGGTCCTCAGGGAGGCGCTTCCAGTGGGAACACACAAACAGGGCAGAACAGCCAGGAATTCATGGGAGCAGAGGGATCAGGAGTTAATTGGAAGGCTAAAGGAGAATTTGGTGTTGGTCACTCTGCCCGAAGCTGTGTGAGGAGCTGGCAGTGAGGGGTGACAATGTTTGATCCCAGTTTGGATCCGCAGGTTGATCCAGGGAGTTTGGGATCTGCTCCAGTGGGATTGGTGGGGGGGACCAGCCCCACCAGCAGGAAATGAAAGCTGCATCAGCCTCAACCAAGCAAACCCAGCAGCACCCCGAGGTCCATTCCACATTCCCTCCCCGTTCACATTTCCCACCTTTTCACTGCCTCCAATCCTTTCTTTCCTTCCCAGAAAAACGAGCCTTGAGGTTGTGTTTAAGCCCTGGGCGTGCGCAGCCCCAGCCTAAAGCATCCCCAGGAGGCAGCAGGAGCAAGGCTTGTTTGAGGAAGAGCCAGGAGCAAACAGGGAAAGGCTCGGATCACGGGCACAGGGGGAATTCTGCCAGTCGAGGATCAGGAATCCCCAGGTTGGGGAACAACAGAAGCCCAGGAGAGAGAAACAAACAATTCTGCATAAAATAAAGGTTGAATCTGTCTATTTTTCCCCTTCTCTGCCCTACCAGCCTTGCCAAAATGACTTTAAATTCACAGTTTTGAAGGATAATTGCACTTTAAAAGGTCCCTGTTTGCAGGAGGAGTTGGAGCAGTGGAGCCAGGTGTGTGCAGCTGGGGAGGCTCCATCCCCATTCCCTTGAAATTCCTGGTGCCCTTCTGGAGGAAATATTTCCTTCCTAAACCACCATAGAGCAGCTCGAGTTTCTAGATTTTGTATTTAATTGTCTTTATAAATGTCTCCAGAATTAATCCCCTATTTTTTCACCTTTTCTTTTGGCATAGGTTTCGAGATTCCCAGAAAATTTGGATTTTCTGCCTTTCTTCATCTCATTCCTGAGCCCTTTGGGGACTTCCATCATTCCCAGGCACAAGAATATCCCTCCCTCTGTAGAAAACACACTTGAAATTTACGGCTGAGACAATCCCAGCTCCAATTATCACATTCTGGGGTTGGGTTTTGAGGTTTTGGTTGGGTTTTTTCAGCAGGACAAAAGCAGAGCCACACAACAACCACCTAAAAGCGCTTGAGTGGTGCTGGAGCACTCTTGTCACCACGTGGGACATGCCAAGCCACAGGAGATGTGACACAGCCACAGCTGCATTCCCATGGAAACTCATCCCTGCACCCTCCGGAGCTGGATCCCAACCAAACACTAAAATCCCCAAATTCAACACAATTTTGTCTTGCCCAGCACAAAACATCAAGACCCAGACAGTTTTGTTCCTGCCATAACCTTCGGGCTAATTTAAACCTGCAGGAAAAATGGGTTTGGAGTCTATTTTGGAGTCTTTTTCCAGGATGGGAAGAGGATAATAACAATGCAAAGGGAGGCCCTGAGCTCGGAATCTCACCCCTTCATTTTTTTCCCTTCTCGTTTCTCCCACAGCAGCAGCCTGGGACACCAAACCCGATTGCTTGGCTGCTGCAGGGCAGGAAAAACCGATGGAGCCTCGGATTCCGTGTTGTGGCTTTGGGGAGGTTCAGTGGCCGAGCTAATTTGGTGCCTTTTCCTGTTTTTCCTCGGCAGGTAGAGGGGAGAGGGAATTGCTGGGAATTTGAGCTCCGGCAGCTCCTGGGCTGGAAGATTTGGGGTGCCACACCCAGCTCTGGGTGAGTGCCAAGTCCAGAGCAGTTTGTGTGCTGCTGGATGTGACCCCAGAGTCTTCTCCAGCCTCGGGGATTCCATAATTCTGCAGCACCAAGGCCCAGCCGGATCCTGCAGGAGCCACGGGATGGGGTTGGATCCATGTGGAGCTTCCCAGAGCTGCGGGATGGGGATGGATCCGTGTGGAGCTTCCAGGAGCTGCAGGATGGGGATGGATCCATGTGGAGCTTCCCAGAGCTGCGGGATGGGGATGGATCTGTGTGGAGCTTCCAGGAGCTGCAGGATGGGGTTGGATCCGTGTGGAGCTTCCAGGAGCCCCTTCCACTGCTCAGGGCATTCCTGGTGTCCCTCAGGAACCCCCCAGGCTGCAGAGCTTCCCCTGATCCGTGGGCAGCAATCCCAGGATTATTCCCCAAGGACAACCTCAGGATATTCCCGGCTGGAAGGGACCCACAAGGATCATGAAGGGCCCATCCAGGGATCAAAGCTGTGGTGCTCTCAGCGCCCTGAAATACAGTAAATATCCCCAAAACCTCCAACAAACACACCAAAAAAAATCTAAATAAATCTAAATAAATCTCAATTATTATAAAGTAAAAAATATAAAAAATAAAAATCTAAACACAGATATAAACACAAATATAAATAACTATAACTATATAACTATAACTAAAACTATAACTATAAATATAACTATAACTATAAATATAACTATAACTATAAATACAACTATAACTATAACTATAACTATAACTATAACTATAACTATAACTATAAATATAAATATAAATATAAATATAAATATAAATATAAATATAAATATAAGTATACATATACATATAAATATAAATATAAATATACATATACATATGCATATAAATATACATATACATATATACATAAAAATATAATTCGAACTATAAGTATGAATACAGATATATATTAAATATATATAAATATTAAAATATACATCTGAATATAAATATAGACATATAAATATGAATATACATATAGATAATATTTCTAAACATAGCTATAAATATGAATATACATATAAATAGAAATAAATATACATGTGTATACTGTACACACACTACACGTATATTCATGTTAAAAATATACACAACACACTCATCTGCCGGATGAACTCCAAGGGCAGTGAATTCCAGGGTTCTGGAATATTTTCTATTTTTAGGAGACAATTAATTGTGAGTGCCACTGGCTGAGGCAGAGCCATGCCCTGCTCCCCATCCTGGCACACAGACTCGCTCCAGAGTCAGCCACAGCAATTTTCCAGCTGCCATCAAGCAGGGGCTGCTCAGAGCTGCTCCCAAAATTCCTGAATCAAGGAAACTTCTAAACCAGCACCTTTGGGGGAGTTTGCCTAAAGGGGCCTCACTGAAATATCTGTCCCAGCTCCCCTCTCCCAGAGCATCTGTGCAAATAAACACTTCCAGCAGCAGCAGCAGCAGCAGCCCTTCCCTCCCTCCAGGCTCGTGCCTGCCCTGGAAAACGAGGAGCAGGGAGAGCCCCAGCCGGCTCGGAACATCTGCTGTCCCTGATGGGAGCAGCAAGGCTCGGCATTCCCCAGGTCCTGATGAGGATGGCTCTCAGAAATGCATTTCATCATCTGGGCAGGGATTTCAGCACCGCTTGGTCCCGTCACCAGCATCCCATCCACCCTCTCACTCCCCGGCTGCAGCCAGGGACTTCAAAAAGGACGGGATTAGGGTCTAATTGGATTTCTGGTCTCAATTAGGGCACGAGGGAAAGCAACTGCAAAGCTGACAGGGAAAGCTGCAGCCATCTGTGGCAGCACGTGGGTGATTTACAGCGCTCCCACCCCGCAGCGTGCAGGCAGCATGAAAACCTTCCCTGGAGAGGAGCAGGATTCACCTGATCCCAAATGAATCCATGGATATTTCACGTCAGGATGGATGGGATGTAATCAAATATCACCTAACTTCCCACTACATCACAGGGACAGTACCTGGAGAGGAGCAGGATTCACTTGATCCCAAGGGATTCCATGGATATTTCACATCAGGATGGATGGGATGAAATCAAACATCACCTCCCTTCCCACAGCATCCTGGGGATGGGCACAGTACCTGGAGAGGAGCAGGATTCACCTGATCCCAAATGAATCCATGGATATTTCACGTCAGGATGGATGGGATGAAATCAAATATCACCTCCCTTCCCACGGCATCCTGGGGATGGGCACAGTACCTGAGGGGAGGCAATCTCTGGCTCCTTTCTCCTCAGAGACTCTGGATCCCATGGGATTGAAGGAAGCAGCATCCCCACAGCTCGCTGGAGAAACCTCAGGAAGCTCCAGCGGCTTTCACCTGGAAATCAGGCAGAGATGGGGTCCCACCAAGCAGCTGAAGCAAAGGAGCAGCCTGGGGCACAGGGGGCAGCTGCTGAGGCTCATTCCTGTGGCCAGAGCTTCCACAGCTGCTCCAACATTCCCACCTGGGCTCCACTGAAACGGAGTGAGGCTGCTCAGCAGCCTTTGGGGCCTTGCTGCTGGGAGAGGAAAAGCCCAGGCAAGGGCAGCCCCCCAAAAACGCTGTGTTTGTCCTGGTCCATCCAGCAGCACCCTCAGAGTGCTGGGGTTGAGGGGTGCCCCACAGCAGGGTCACCCCACCCCACCCAAGCTCCTCAGTGACAATCTCACCAAATCCTCGGCCCCCAAGGAGCTCCCAGCCATTCCCACCCTCAGCAGACACAGCTTTCCAGCACTGTTTTTGCTGCCTGCGAGTGTTTTCCTTCAGTTGGTTCAAAATCAGGGCTGGAAAAGCAGGAGCTGGGTGTGAGAGGGTGGGAGCAGCTCCTGCTCCATCCAGCTCCGAGGGCGACGCTGCCGTTCTCACCCCCACACCCTGGGATTGTGCCTTGGCCCCTTTCCAGAGGGGCTTCCAAGCTGGTTTTTCCTTTCTCTTCAGCAATCTGGGATTTGCTGGGTGTTCATCCCGAGGTGGGGATGAGGGCTCAGCACGTTTTTGGAAGGGTTGGAAGCGTTTGGATTTGGAATGGAATTGGGAAAGGAGCCCTCAGCAGTCACCAGCACTTTCTCCTATACCGAGGCAAAAAAATGAACTGAAATTTCACCGAGGTGGCACAAACAGAGTGGAAAGAACAAATGCTGAGGGGGGAGAAAAAAAAAAACCAGACCAAACCACAAGAGCTGCAGGCAAAGTGGCTCTAGAAAAAAGCTGGAGCTGAAGCGTGCGAGTCAGAGTGTCAGAGGTTCAATACTATTGCCTCCAATTTAAATCACTTCTGAAAGAAGTGCAGAAGAAAGGTGATGAAAGGGGCCTAGCGCTGTTCCCTGGTCGGAAAAACACAGCCCGCTTGTGCCCTGTGGGGAAGTTTTGCATTTTGGCCAGACAGGCCCTCCTGGAGCCCGCGCTCGTTTCTCGGAGTCGGAGGGGGAACGGCTCCCGCCCCGGAGGAGGCTGAGGAGCAGCAGCTCCTGGAGGAAGGCAGGGTCACACTCGGGGGCCACACGGGATGGGCACATCCTCCTGCCCGCTGGCCAGGGCCTCCCGTGGATGATCCCACCCAAAACCACCCAGTCCCCACCACAGGACACCTCCCTCTGAGCCAGAGCGCTCCAGCCGGGCCTTGGGCACTTCCAGGGATCCAGGGACAGCCACAGCTGCTCTGGGCACCTGTGCCAGGGCCTGTCCTCCCTCCTCATACAACGTGTTCTTCCTTAAATCCCATCCAAATCACCCCGCAGCCGCCCTCCTCGCCACAGGCCCGGCTTGGAGAGGTGCTCCAGGACACCGGGAAGGCACAGGCAGGGAATTCCCGCTCCAGCACATCGGGTGGGGACAGGGGACCCCCACCATGGCTCTCACAACACCCCGACTTTGGGAAAAATCCCGGAGCAGCAAAGCTGTGCCCACCCCTGGGCGGGCAGGAGCTGCGGGACCCCCAGCCTCACCCCCAAAGACACCGGGTTTGACATTCCCACCTGGGATTCCTAAACCCTGCACCTTTCCCGAGGCAAATCCTCCGGGATTGAGGCAGTTCGGGCCGTGCTGCTTCTCCTCAGGATCCAGAGAATATTCCCATGGGAGAGGATGGACAGGCAGATCTCCGGAGGATCCTGGAGCTGGGATAACTGGGATTCAACCTGCAGGACCTGAGATCCCACCTCCAGCCCCTGCCAGGACCACACAGAACCTCCAAAGAGGGTGGAAAACACGGGATCCACAGACAAAAGTGCTTCCCACTCACATTTATAAAAAAAAAGGGGGGGGAAAAAAAGGGGGGAAAGGAAACAAATGTCATTTTCCCTGCATTATTCCTGCACTTTGTGTTTGGGACACCAAACTGGGCTTGAGAACCTCACCTGAGCTGGGATCACCCAGTCCCTGCACTGAGCCTTGGGTTTTAAGCTCAGCATGAGGTTTTATTATCATCCAGCTCCTTTGTAAGCCGGGCCAGAGACTTCTGCTGCCGAATCCAAACAAAAACTTTGTGGTTGTGCCTGCCAAAACCTCCTCTGTGGATGTTCCCCCTGTGTTTGGAAGGAGAGAAATGCACAATAAACACCCTGCACTGGCAGGGCTGTGGATTTGGGGTGTCCATGTGTGTGTTGGACTTGTCCCCAAAGATAAGTTTGACAACTGGGTGATTTCTCCAGCTTTTTTTTTGCTTTTTCCTTGACTCCCCCCCTGCTTATGCAGTGAGTTCCTAATATCCTGATTGGAACCAGATTTGCATGAATTAGGAGTCGAAATTGGAGCAGCGACTGCTGTGCAGAGGATGTAAAGGGAATAAAATGAATGGGGTATTAACCTTCAACCACTGAATATTAATCAGTGTTTCACAAAAAAGAAAATACAGAGGCTGCCACACTAAATATTTTTAGCATTTATTGACGGGCTTGATTTCCTCTCTCTTTTAGACCTTTTGCTTCCAATCACGGACCATAAAAAAATCACAGCAAAGATGGGGAGGGCTCAAGAGGGGGAAGGGGTGAAGAAAAAAAACCCCGAGCTCATCCATTTTCTTGGATGCTGGAGGATATTTGTGAGTTATGCAACACCAAAACCCAGCTGACAAACAGAGTTCCTAATCCCACCAGTGCTCGGTTCAAAGGCTCGGTTCTCCGAGTCCCAAACCAAACAGAAATCGACCCCGGAGCCCAGCGAAGCCTTCGGAAATGAAGGCACCATAAAGAAATAAACTCCTTAAAAGCCTGACTTCCCCTGTGCTGAGAGGTAAAATGCGCTTGAAAATCAGCCCAATAAAAGAATTGCCTCGTTAAGTGGATATTTCGATTCTCTTTTTGCTCCAGTTCACCAAATAACCCCGTGGAAAATAAAATATAAATCTTCTCCCTGGAATGGGGACATCCCCAAGGCACTGGAGGCACTTTGGGAACAGCAGCCAGAGCTTGGTGCCCATCCCAGCTCCTGGGACAC
>NC_031786.1:1502656-1504770 GCF_001522545.3 Parus major | reverse complement strand
ATGGTTAAACTGGGAATTTTACTGGGATTAACAGCCATGGTTAAACTGGGAATTTTACTGGGATTAACAGCCGTGGCTGCGGGGTTTTTGGGATATTACGGGGTGAAGGGGTGGCAGGTGGGTGGGATGGGTGGTTGGCAGGGAAACCACATCAAATTGAGCTGACCCAACGCTGTCACCTCAGAGTTTTCCCCCAAACAATGTCTGAAATACCGAAAAAAACCCAAAACAAACCCTCACACAAGTGGAAAACTCCAGAGCTTCTTCTTTTGTCATTGCTCCCCTGCAAATTTTGGCACTGGGGGGAATTTAAAAGTCAGATGTGGTGTAGAAACAATTCCCAAGCTGCCCAACTCCGCTGCCCTTCTTGACACACCTTTGCCAAGCAGAATCCATTTGTTTTCACTGCCTTCTTATCAAGTTACCTGGATTTGTGTCAATACTCGGAGAGGATTTCAGGGGGGGCAGAGAGAGAGAGAAAACAGCGGTAGGTTTTCAGGAAATAGCAAGTTCTTTTTCACTGAGATAGAAATCATTTGGCAGCCCACAGTGAAATACTTCTGAGCTCCAGAAGAAAGCTTGGGGAGGCGGGGGGAAGGCAAGCAAGGAAAGGGAAGATGCTAATGAACTGCAGAGGAGAGGAAAATAAAGTTGAAAAGAAAAGGAAAACAAACGAATGGAAGTGAAACTCGAGGCTGGGCAGGCATCCGCATCCAGCTGATCCACGGGGAGCTGCAGGGTCTGAGTCACCGGATAAAGAGCGACCTCCTTTCCTGGGAATGCTCAGGGATAGGTGGCGTTAAAGGCCCGGGAATAGCAGAATTCCGACCATTTTGGCAAAAAGAATGCTCAGGTACCAGGTCAGCACACGAGTGTGGATGTGGTCACCTCTGCCCTGGGGAGATGAGAGCCCGGCAGGTCTCTCTGACGGTGGAAACAGCGAGAAACTCATGGAATCACGGAATAACCTGGGCTGGGAGGGAACCACAAGGCTCTTCTGCTTCCTTTAGAAATCCCAGTGGCCCTGGGGAGCTGTGCCACATCCCTGGCTGGGGGGCCCTAAAATCTCCTGCCAGGACCCCTCGGGTTTGCTGCAAGTCCTGTCCCTCCGAACCAGAGCCAGGACAATCCAGAGATGAGCAGTGAGAGTGCTCCCAGTCCCACCTGGAACACAGGAATCCCAAAGTGTCTCCCAGAGAGGGCCAGCCCAGCCCAGTGCCCCCGTAGCCAGCTCCCAGTGCTCCCAGTAAAGCCCCCTGGAGCAGCCCTGCACACCTTGGTGACTGGGTCTGTCCCAGCTCTGTGCAGAAAAGCTGAGTTATTCCACATTCTCACGGATTTGGTGCTCGCTCAGCTCCTTTCCTGGG
The DNA here is from genome assembly GCF_001522545.3 of Parus major. Taxonomy (NCBI): domain Eukaryota; kingdom Metazoa; phylum Chordata; class Aves; order Passeriformes; family Paridae; genus Parus; species Parus major. The sequence goes on along the minus strand of NC_031786.1, from coordinate 1,503,403 downwards.
GGAGGAAAAAGAGGGAATTTTGTGCTTTTTCCTTTCTTTGCGTGTTGTGGGACTGGGGGCTGCATTCTAATGAGTCTGCACTGGCTGCAATGGAAACGTGATCCCCTGCAGCCTTTATCATCTGGTTCTTATCATCCGCTTCTTATCTTCCCAGCTGCTCCATCCCCTTAACTCTTGGTGCACAGGGAGAGCTGGAAAAGCCCTCGTGCTCCAAGGAGAGCCCCAGGGGTGGGAAGGAGGGAGAGGGAACAGCCCCAATCCGAGAGTTCGGTGGGAGCAGGGTAGGGCTTTCTCCTCCCACCCCATTCCTGCCGGCACATCCTGGCTGGAACGGGGCTCTGGCTGAGTCAAAGCTGTCCCTGCTCATTGCAGGAGGGTTGGAATTTAGGATTTTAAAGGTCTTTTCCAGCCCAAACTGTTCCATGATTCTGGGATTCCAGCTGGCTGCTGTGTCCCCCACAGCTGTGCCACCGCAGCTACAGCATCCCTAAGGCTGTGAATTAAACAAAGGCAGGTTTAGATTAGTAATTAGCAGGAAATTCATCCCTGGGAGTGTCCACGGCCAGCTTGGGGCTACCTGGAGGTGTCCCTGTGGAGCAGGATGAGCTGTGAGGTCCCTTCCAACCCCACCCATTCCATGATTCCTTGATTTGTCCTGTGTCAGCACCTCCGTATCGGCCAGGGAGCAGGACAGTGAGCAGGTGACCTTCCCAAACCCCAGGGGAGATCTGGGGACCTTCCCAAACC
>NC_031786.1:1501388-1502461 GCF_001522545.3 Parus major | reverse complement strand
CCCAAACCCCTGGAGGGATCCAGGGACCTTCCCAAACCCCAGGAAAGCCTTCCTGCCCTGCTGATCCTGCCCAGGGAGAGCACTCAGCCCTTCCAGTTTACACCAGACCAGGATTGGATTTGAACCTCTGGGAAGACAGCTCTCTTCAACCTTAAAAATATTTCAATTTTTGTCATCTGGAGGGATCTATCAGGATCTTTCTCATCACTAAATTCCCAGAGTTTCATCGGGGATTACGGAGCTGAAACAAACAAAAGCATCCCCAGATTTCCACACCGCACCTTTGAGACCAGAAAAGCACCAGCTGGATTTTTTTTTTTTAATATATAAATAATTTTATTTTCTCTTTCTTCTTTCCTTTTTTTTCCCCCTGTTAAACTGTCTGTGTTGCTTTTTAACCATTATCCCGAGCACATGGTTCAGCCTTCCCCAAAACCAAACCAAAACAAAAAATCCTGAGGTGTGAGAAGATTAAAGATTTCGAGATCTGGACATTTTCAAATCAGAACCACATGTTGGGAATAAATGGGGCTGGCAGGCAGCCACCACTTGGAAAAGCCAAGGAGCTCTGGCTTGGAAAGGATCCCCCGAAAGCCTGGAGAGAACGAGAGCATCAGCACTTCCCTGCTGTCCTCAGGACCAGGATAACTCCCGGGATTTATCACATCTCCAGGTGCTGCTTCCCACCTACAGGAACATCACAACCATTTTTAAACCATCTCTGGTGATTTCTGAGCATTCCCACTGCCCATCCATCCCCAAAAATTCCAGCAGGCTCAGGCTCCTCTGAGGAAACCTCGAAGGCCAATTCTGCGTGGATCAAATCAGGTCCCACCAAGATCTCCAAGGAAATTGAAAGGGAAAAAGTGACAGAGCCCTGAATTCAGGAAGCAAATCCATCCTGGAGAGGACAATGGAATGGCCAGAGCTGCTCTGCTGCCTTGGATGAAGAACAAGGATGTCAGGAGACAGAGCTGAAGGAGAGAATTGCTGGATCCTGGCTTGGCCAGGGAGCTGCAAGGGTCAGGAGATGGCTCCAAGCTGCCTCTTCTCCCCCTTCCAGCTGCTTTCTG
>NC_031786.1:1494990-1501027 GCF_001522545.3 Parus major | reverse complement strand
CAAAATCACCACCACCATCATCATCATCAAATCACCATCATCAAATCATCATCATCATCAAATCATCATCATCATCAGATCACCACCACCATCATCATCATCATCAGATCATCATCATCATCAAATCACCACCATCATCAAATCATCATCATCTCATCATCACCATCAGATCACCACCACCATCATCATCATCATCAAATCACCACCGTCATCAAATCACCATCATCATCATCATCATCAATAAATCATCATTGAATCATCATCATTAAATCACCATTGTTAAATCATCATCATTAAATCATCCTGGCTTGGGTGGAAGAGACCCCAGGGTGTCCATCCCGGCTCGGAGCAGCCCCACCTCCCATCCCAGCCCAAAATCCACTGTCTGAACCCGCCTCCAGCCCAGGATTCGGATCAAACGTTCCTCATCTCACAGGCACAACTCTGCCCAGTGCCCTGAGCTATCCCGAGTTTTGCTGGACTGGGAGCGGAGCAGACCCTGGCACAGCTGGAATCCCACCCAGGAGGGGACATCCCTGGGGGGATGGAGCTGAAGGCTCAGGAGCATCCCAACAATCCCAGTTTCCTCCTCCATGGCAAGGCCAAATAGCAGGAGAACATCCCAAAAAGAGCCTGAGGGAATTTGCTCGATTTTCTTACCCTGGGAATTTTCATGTTTATTACCAGAACCACCCAGAGCAGGACTCTGGGCCTCATTGGTGAGGAGATAAAAAATGAACATGATTACCTGCCCATGATGGTCAGCTTGCTGTACATGAAATCATATTCTTGGTCCTACAGTGGTTTATGGGGTCTTTAACTCTTCCCTTTTTCTGGGGGGGTTTCAGAAATCTCCTTTATTAGGGGAAAAAGATTGGAGTGCGTTAGGCAGAGTGCCAGGAGCCATGGCAACCTCGGATTTTTCCATCTTCATTACAAGTTCAAGTAAAACCTTCATATAAAACCGAAATGAAAGGCTACATTATAAGTCCATTTTGAAATGTTTGCCTGGAAGTAAAACGTTGGACTGCATCCTTTTTCCCCGCGCCGAACATTCTGGTTCTGCGCAGAGCACATTTTTCAAGTCAGATTTTTGTTTTCTTTCAGATTTTATTCCGTTTGCTCACGCAGGGTGGGTCGTCTGGTGGTTAGAGAGAGGCATGGAGGCAACGGGGCTGCAGTCTCAGGCTGTTCCTGGTCGCTCAGGGAATGTTCCTGATTTTAGCCAGGTGATTTGGGCAAATCCTGTCAGCCCCAAACGTCATTTTGGGCTTTTATTTCATGTCTTAGCAGTGTAACAGTGATAATTCCGTGAGGTCACACCAGGATGGGCACTGCATTTCATCAGATTCTTTCACCACATCGAAGCTGAAGAAGAAGTCTCTCCCCAGCAGAGCAGCTCCACTCTTCCCACTTTGTTTTCTCCTGGATCTGGAGGCCAGAGTGAGAGGTTAAGGAGAGGTTAGAGAATGGCAGGAATTGTCTGTTTGCTTTGCGAAGCCGTGATTGGGAAAGCCGAAATTCCCCAGTCTGCTGTAAATCCTGCCACGGGGCCGCTCAGGAGAGGCTGAGCCAGCCCTGCAGTGACACCTGGGTGGGTCCATTCCTGCTCCGGGGTCACCTCGAGCTGCTCTGGCCTCACCAGTCCTGGGAGGAGGCAAATTCTGCAGCTGCCTCTCATTTCTGGGCACCTCCTCACCCGGGCCAGGAGGTCACGGCCACAGCAGGGACTTCCTTCCCCTCTGGCACAGGGCTGAGCAGCTTCCCATCAGGAGAAATCTCCTCTCCAGCCCCTCTGGAGCACCGAGCTTTTCCTGGGAATCACGGCCTGGTGTGCAGGTTACAGAAACACCGGGCTGAAGGGAAGGAGAACGGCTGGGAAATCTCTGTCCCAAGCTGCTCCTCTTCCAGCTGGGGGTGACCAAAGGGCTGGGCTGGGCTCCACGCTGAGCCTGCAGTGAGTCCTGGCCGTGCTCGAGGCAATCTGGGATTCCAGAGCTTCCTCCTGGCTCCGGCCAAGCCCCAGATCCCAGGAGCACCATTCCCACCTGCTCCTGCTTTATGAACTGCCCTTCCCCTGGGATTTATCCGAGGGGTTTATCCGAGCACCCCAGGCATGACAGGGGTGCAGCATCTGCTCCTGGGGGACAGCTTTGTCCCTCCTGCACCTCCTGGGGTGGCTCCGAGGGGCTGGAGCATCCAGCAGGAGCTCCACGAGCCTTGCACACCCACCCCTAAAGGCTTTTCATCCTTCCTAATGATGCTGCAAAACCTTTTCCATGAGGCTGGAAGGAGCCCCTGCTCCTGCTGGATCTGATTTCCCTCCTGCTCTGCTCCGCTCCAACCCCAACCTGCTCTGTCCCGGCCCTGCAAACATCCCTGGGGTTAAAAACAGCGCTGGGGCCTTTTCTTTCTTCTTCCTCCATCCTTCCTTCCTCTCCCCACCATCAATTAGCGGGAAAAGGCTTCCGAAAAGCTCTTTCCTCCCTAACTTTTGGCACCCTGGTGCGATAATGACCCCGAAAAGCTGGAGCCGGGGTGCGCGGCCTTGGCGGGGCAGCGGAAGGTGAGGAAGGCGACCTTCATCCCTCCCTCCTCTTCCCTCCCTCCCCCTGCAGCTGGGATGGGCAGGTCGGGAGGGCTCGGGGCTGTCTCCCTCCCAGCTGGGACAGTTCCTCTGCAGAGCCATTTTTGTAACCACAACTGCAGGGGGTGCTCCTGGAGACAACCGTGCGAGGCGTGGGGAGGGCTGGAAAATGATGGTTTGAACTCTTGAATCGAGAGATGGAGGGGGGTGGAAAGGGCTCTCTGGATTTAAATTGTCATTTCTCCCTCCCTCCCTCAGCGGCAGAACTCCAGGCTGCTGCAGCTTCCCCCCAAAACCACAACTCACAGCTTGTTTCACCAGCACTTGGGGGGGTTTGGGGTCCTTCCGTGATGTTTTCCCTGGCACCTGCGGCTGCTTTCACAGCCTGGAAGGTGCAGTGTGGGGTTTTCAAGGATTGTGGGGTTTTCAGCATTGTTGGGGTTTTCAAGGATTGTGGGGTTTTCAAGGATTGTGGGGTTTCGAGCATTGTGGGGTTTTTGAGCATTGTGGGGTTTTGAGCATTCTTTGGTTTTTGAGCATTGTTGGGGTTTTGAGCATTGTGGGGTTTTCAGGGATTGTGGGGGTTTTGAGCATTGTGGGGTTTTTGAGCATTGTTTGGTTTTTGAGCATTGTTTGGTTTTTGAGCATTGTTTGGTTTTTGAGCATTGTTGGGGTTTTTGAGCATTGTTTGGTTTTTGAGCATTGTGGGGTTTTCAAGGATTGTGGGGTTTTTGAGCATTGTGGGGTTTTGAACATTATGGGGTTTTTGAGCTGGTACAAAAGCATCCCTGCCCCCCATGGCAGTGGGAAAGGATGGGAAGGAGCCTGGATGTGTCCTGGGATAAGCACATCCCCCTCAGCATTTCCACAAAGTCTGCACCAAATCTGCCCAGTGCCTCTCGCGGGGCACCTCTCCCACAGGTGACACTGCAGTGGTTTGCTGCCTCACATCCCTGTCCCCAAAAAAGGAGTTTTCCAGCCCATTTCCCTCCTTTCCAGCAGCAGGATGAAGGAGGAAGGGTGATTCTGCACCTGCAAAACCCCAAAAACAGCTGCTAAACCCCTGCTTGGGATGTGCAGCCCCCAAAATCCACCCCATCATCCCCACCCACTCCAGAAGCAGCCACGGAGCTCCTTCTCCAAGTGCAAAATTCCCCTGGGGAACAAAAAAGGGGCATTTTAGGAAGTTCTTTCCACAGATTGGAGATCTTTTGCTCCCCAGCACCACCTGGGCTGGGTCGGTGTCCCCTGATTGTCCCCAGAGTTCCTGGACCCTCTCAGCTCTCCCTTGGGAGTGGCTCCCACCCATTAATGATATAATGGGAACCATTTCATCCCAGAGAGGAAAACTGGAACAGCTCTGAGGTGAGAAATTAGTGACTTATAAACCCCTCCCATCCTCCACAGGGGCTTTTCATAGCCAGGAAAATAATAACTCCAACCCACAGGGAGAGGGGAGCGAAGCCGGGGTCTCCAGGTCCCAAATATTCGCTGCTCCCGCCGTTCTTCCAGCCATAAAATGGATTTATTAAAAAAATCCCGGGTTTGATTTCATCTGAATTAAAGGGGGACAGCTCCCCCCTGCTCCCCACTGAGCCTGGTTTAATATCTCTGAAGCTGTGAGGTCACAGCTGAGTGTGCAGGATGAGAAAGGCGAGGCTGGAAAAGCCTGGCTTTGTTGGCATCAGTGGGTCAGCAGTGATTTAAATTAACTGAAAACTGGGAATGTGTGTGGGCAGAGCTGGCATGAGCAGGTCCTGGCAGGGCAGGAGTCCTGATCCATGAAAATGAAGAGTTCTGGTGCCCTTCAGTGCCTTCACATCAGTTTTACCCAGCAGGGATAAGAAGAACAATCAAACTTTTGAAGCCACTGCCATGGAAGGAAGCATTTTTGGATCTTGTTTTTCTCTCATCATCTCTAGTTTCAAAAACAATTCCCCAGTTTTTGCTCTTCTGACTTTCCCCCTTGGCACAGGGGGCTGGGGGAGGTTTTCCCTGCCCTCTGGGAGTGGGAGCTGGGCAGAGCCGTGCCCAGCGCACTCCTGGTGGAGGCTGCCTGCCCTCCTTGGATTCCCAAAAAAACCACTAGCAATCGGTAAAATCCCACATTTTGCTTCCCCACTCACTCTGATCCAGCTCCACCAGCCTCTCACCCCGCTCCCAAACACTCTTTGGAAGGATGGGATTCCTTTTCCCTGCAAAATCCCACATTTTGCTTCCCCACTTAGACTGATCCAGCCTCTCACCCCACTCCCAAACACCCTTTGGAAAGATGGGATTCCCTTTCCTGCGACCAAATGCATTAAAAATCACCATTTTTAATCACCAATTAGTCATTAACAAACCCATGGAGAGACATGGATCTGCCTGAGACTGAAACAACAGCTCCCGCTCCGGAAAACCCATAAATTGGACCAAAATCCCATCACTCCATGATCTTTTAGGACCATCACTTTTGTTGCTGTGAAATCTCCTCTGTGGCCACTGGAAGAGAAAATCAAGAGAGGAGGAGAGGACAGAGCTGCTGGTGCTCTGCCCCCTCCCTGGCCCAGAATCCAATAAAGATGATTAAATTACATGTCCTTTCCTCCCCTTGGAATCCCCGCTCTCCGCTGGAATACGGAGCTCAGGAAATGGGGCAAGACAACTTCCCTCGTGAAACCTTAGAAGGCCGGGCAGGGGGTGCTGCTGTGATGAAGAGCTGAGCAGAACCTGCTGGAAATGCAGCAGAGAGAGGAGCTGAGCTCCAGGGCAGCCCCGAGCCCTCCCCCCGCCCATCCCATCCAAGCACGGGGACTTTTCCTGCTCTGCTCCCTCCTGGAGGCTCACAGAGAGCCCTGTGTGTGCTTGGGGTGGCCGGTTTCCAAAGGAAAAATACACCATGGATGGCAAAAAACTCCTGCTTTTAATATTTTTTTTTTATTGGTGATTTTAATTTTATTTTTTTTCACTTTTTTTTGGCCTGTTCTTTGCTAAGGAGGAGGAAAATCCAACCCCTGGGATGATTGCATTGTCGGGATGGCTGCTCCAGACTGGTTTGGGGCAGAAATCTGGAGGTTTTGGTTGCACTTCCCTGAAAAAGTTTGTGTCTTTCATGGAAAAAAACGTTGAGAAAATTAATATTAGAACTTTTAAAAAAATCCATTTTTTTTTTAAGTCATAAAATTTTAGGACCAAGAATTTAAACCCAAAATCTGAGCTGATCTGATCGTTCGTGTCTCCTCAGAGGATTTCCTGTTCCAGTTCAGACTGACTGGATGAGCATGAACCAATATTCCCATTTTCCACGAGGATCTCCAGCCGTCACCTGCAGCTCCTCAGCGCTCAGAACCCATCCTTGGTGCTCCTCTGGATCCTTCCCAACCCAACCCAAATGCAATTCCAATTTGGGGACTCCCAGCAGTGCCACCCGTACTGTCTCTTGATGGACTTTTTGATTTGGGTTCTTTT
>NC_031786.1:1493720-1494605 GCF_001522545.3 Parus major | reverse complement strand
TCTAATCTACACATTTACACTTTTCTTATTTAACTTTAGTATTTGTTCTCATGTATCACTATAAAAACATGCCCATGAATTTCATATTATATGAAATTCAGTGTTTCTTTGAATTCTAAAACTAAGTACTAAAAACAAGGGCACACAATCTGTATCTCAGACTCCAACACCGTACTCCACCATCACTCTCAGGCTGGATTTGTAGAGGAGAAGGGTTCCAGGTGGGAAAAGCACCGGGGAGATGCTATGGAAAAGGCTCCCAAAGGTGTTTTTTTTGGCAGGATGGATGAAGGGTCAAGGGGATAAAACGGCATCAGGAGCATCACCCGAGCAGAATTTTCCAGACAAATCACCGAGATGTTTGCAAAGAGTTTTCTCTTTGCCAAAGAGCCAAATCCCATCCCACTCCTGTTCCATAAGATGATTAACAGGGATACAACCCTGTGGTTGTGTGAGGAATCTGGGGACACTTTCTGTCCCAGTGTCACCTCCCCTTTAATCACCTTTTCCTTGCAGGTCACGCCGTTTCCTCGCCCTGCACTCGGTGTCACCTCGTTAAAGCCGAGCCTGAAGCCGGTGTTATTTATTTATTCCAGCTGATAAAAGCAGGATATTACTCCCTGTGATAACACAGGGGCATCTGCACTGAAGCCTCTCTTGGCAAACTTTTAATACAATGAATAGTGCCCATATCAGATCCCAGATAAAAGCTGTCACATCCCAGCCCCGGCTCAGGCCTTTAGGGGTTGTAATTACCTTCTGGTTGGGTTTTGGGGTTGGTTTTGTTTGGTTGGGGTTTTTTTTCTTAATTGTTGCTCATAAAAATCAAGGCAGAAAATTAAATTAGTTCAGTGCAATTTAACATGAGCTTTATTCAAAGGCAAA
>NC_031786.1:1487684-1493280 GCF_001522545.3 Parus major | reverse complement strand
TGGGTGGGCAGAAGGGATAAATGGGATGATGTTGTCCCATATCCCCTTTTCCTTCATGGAAGTGTGCAGGAAGAGCTGGGGGCAGCTCTTGGTCCCCAAAACTTCTTCCAGAGCAGGAACCTCCATCCTTTTCCAGATGGGAACAACCCTGGCAGTGTCATTTTGAGCAATTCCCGTTAAAATAAAAAAAAAGGGGTGAACTGGGGAGAACAAATATGATGGTCCCAAGTTAGAGTGACCATTCTGACCCCATCCAGATGAGTCTCACTGCAGGCCAGACCCAAAAATGAGTCTTTCCTGCTTCCCGAGGCTGTTCCAGAGCTGCTGGGGCAATGTGGGCCGGGCAGAGCCCGGTTCTGCAGGGCTGACCCCAAATCACTGCTCCCACATTCATATTCCACTGGTATTGGCCACAAAACTCAAGGCCAGTGGGGTTGTTTTAAAGTTAGGAGAGGCCTTGAATGAGTTTTTCCATGAGTTGATGCGGCCAGTTTGGTTTTTTCTTGGAGTTTCTTGGAGTGCCTGGGACAGGGAGGCAGCAGAAGTCCTGGTGTGAGGCAGGGAAGCCTCTGCGAGGTGTCAGAGCCACGCTAAGCCTGGTTTAAACATGCTAAACCCGGTTTAAACTTTCCCCAGAGCTAAACCCCAGTGTCAACACGTGCTGCTGGCCCAGCCCTGTGATCAGGCCAGGCAAACATCCAGCCCCAGGGAGAAATCAAAGCCTGGGCACATCCAGGCGAGGCTGGAGTGTTTAACTCCCCAATTCCCAGCCCAGCAGGGCTTTCCCAGCAGATTCCCCACAGGCAGGTCTCTCCCCAGACATTTGTTTATCCAAGAAAGCCCTGGGTGTGAATTATCCCTGGGTTTATTTATCCCTGGTGGGCACAGGCCCAGGAGCTGCTCCGCAGGGTACGCGGTGTCCCGGCCCGGAGCATCCACAGGGAATGTTCTGTTTGCCTTTCCTCCCGCCCCATCTCCCCACCACCCACCCTGGACAGCCCAAAATTCCAAATAACGCCAGGGCAAAACCGCTGGATGCTGCTGATCTCCCCAGCTGGGGAAGGAGAGGGCTCGTCCCGCTCCCTCCATCCTCGCCCTAAAGCAGGGCTGATGTTCCCCCCGGGAAGGGGCACAGCAGGGAGGTCTCTCCCTTCAGGAATTCTTTAGAAAACCCCAAAGCCACTTTTCTGAAAGCTCCTCAAGCCCAGAGAGCTCCTGCCAAGGACGATGGGGCCTTTTGGCTGCCGATCCCATGAGCCACGGAACATTTTCCCTCCAGGAGTGGATTTTCCCTGCTCGTCCCAGCGCCTGGAGGACAGTGGGGATCCAATCCCCTGCTCCAGCAGTGTCCCTGTGCCATCACCCCCCCTTCACCCCCCAAGACATTTCAGGCTGAGCTCAGCTAAGCTCAGGATTAGCCCTCCAAGTGCTGTAACTCATCAGGAAAAACCCACGCCGATATTCTGAGAAAAACGCCTTTTTTTTCCCAGATTGGGCAAAAGGAAGGTTAGAAAACACCATCTGCCATGGTAATTTTTTTTCCCCCCCTATTCCTCTGCCCTTTCCCTCATTAAGGGGAAGTGGGGAGGGGGAGAATGTTCATTTGAAGCTCGCCCCACATTTTATTAATTGATGGCAAATAATCCTCAGATAAAGCGCTCAGTAAATGTTTTAATGAGAACATATGGTGGGGAAAATTGATAGGAGTGAGGCTTTGGAGAGTTCCTGGGAAGCAGAGTTACAAAAGGAGGGGGAAAAGGCTTGGACAGGGAATTCTGAATATTCCTCAATGGGAGAAGAAGGAAAAGGATGGGGAGGGGGGAGCTCGGCTGTCCCCAGGAATGCCCAAAAATCCAATGGCTCCCAGCAGGTCCAACCTCAAAATTCCCTGTGACTGACCCGTCCCCTGGTGCCAAGGATGCTCCTGGGCTGGCTGCTCCTGTCCTGAGAGCATCCCAATCCCGGCTGATCCCAGAGCAGGATTCCAACGGGATTCCTCTCATTCTTCACACGGACTTTCACCCCCCAAACCAAACAGGGAGGGGGCCAGGTGCTGTTCCCACGCTTCCCAGGATCCCTTTTTATTGGTTTGGTGGCAGGAGATGTCAAAGGTGGCCCTCTGGCCTCACGAGGTGGCACTGGGGACACTTTGCCAGCTCCTAAAGGGTCAGGGAATAAGGATGAGGCACCAGCTGGAACAGCAAGCTGGAAACATTTGGATGTCCCTCGCTTCCAAATTCCAGCACCAAAATAAATCCCACCAAACCCATCCCACCTTGGATCACACATGAGGTTTCCTCAGGTCTGGGGTCTCCAGCACTGGTTTTGCTCTGATTATCCCCAAAAATCCAAACTGATTTCCCAGCTGGGCTGGAGCTCCCTGCTCCCAGGCAGATCCCAAATTCCCTCACCAAACCCCAACGTCCATCACGGGATTTTCTCTGTGTGAGACTTTTCATAAGCCTCACACAGAGACTTAGGAATAAATAAGTCTCATAAAATACAAATTTGTGGGGGAAAAGCTAAGGAATGATCTCAGGGACTGGACTGGGGCTTTTTCCACCTTCCAGACCTGGAGATGTCTCCTTTGTGAGGGAAGAGCAGAGCAGAGCCCCCAGCAGCCACAATCCGCCCCGTTTGGAAGAGTTTTTGTGTCCCCCCATTCCTGCCCGTGCTCCAGGAGGTCTGGGATCACCAGGGAGGAGCTGGGAAGGCCAAAGCTGAGGGTGATTTTCATCCTTTCCCATCCCCTCTCCAGATGGGAGGGATCCCAGCCCTGATTTCTCAGTTTACCTCCAACATTTGCCCTGTGTTTCTTACAGAGTGAGGCCGAGCAGTTTCTCAGGGCCCCCTCCAAGCCCGCCAGCCGTGCCAACCCTGTCCCCGTGCCACCCCACGGATTCTAGGAACTCTGCAACCTCCCCACCTCGCCCTGTGCTTTTTGGGCTCTGTCCAGCCCTCGGCCTGGCCCAGCAGATGAATGCCAGGGAATATTTGTGTGTCCTGACCCAAATGAATGGAGCTGCTGAGCCGAGGGCTGGAGCAAAACCCCGCAGGACAATCCCCGCATTGACCAGAGGCTCCCACAGCTCCTCCTGCCCCGAGCCGTCCCTCCCTTGGGATGGGCAGCCCCTGCTCGGGATCTTCTTGGGGAAAAGCCGCTTTTCCCCGGAAAAACGATGGGCAGGCTCTGCTGCCAGCTCAGGGAGGGCTGGAGTCTCCTTTGGGCACCTCCCACGGAGCTCGGCGCCCTGGAAGCCGCGTTCCTTTGGGAAAAGGGAAGGCGCAGGCTGGCAGTTCCCTGCTCAGACACCGAGCTGGGCCCAGCCTGAGGCACCCAAAGCCACGCTGGATCCCTGTCCCTCCCTTCCCAAAGCTCTCCTTGGGCCATGCCAAGCAAGGAGTGGATCAGCTCCCGGTGCCACGCTGGATTTGGGAATGAGGAACCTCCCAAAGGGAGCCGGCCTAAAGGGGCAGCCATTGACAAGGGAGAAACACCAAAGAAAATCCTAAAAAAGCCCCAGAGACATCGATTCTCCAGCTGCTCTCTGGCTCTTTGCTGCCCGTAACCACAATTTAAACACCATTTTATGATGCAAACAGGCAGAAAGCTCCTGCTTGGAGCTTGTGGGACCAACTTGGAGAGGGAGAGCCAGCCCAGGTGGACACCAGGGCTTGGAGCTCCTTGGGGGCTGAGCCAGGGCAAGGCCTGGCTTGGCTCTGGCTGCAAACCACAGCTCTGGGTTGATGGGAGCTGCTGCCGGTGCCCATCCACATGGGAAAAAACAAACACAGCAGTGGGAAGGGCTGTGGATGGCAGAAAACCGTGCTGGAGAACTTTTCCCACTGGTTTGGCTTCTCCTGAGCCCTGGAAGCTGAGCTGGGCCACGGCCAAGGCTTGGCCAGAACCACCAGCGAGCACTCGCCCACCTCCAGCTGCTCCCACCCACGTTTGGGGGAACAAGGGAGAGGCTGTGCTCCTGCAGCTTTGGAAAATCAGTCATAAAATGCCAATTGCTTGGTCTGGGGTTTTATTTTTAAAAAACCTGAGTTTGAGTGACACAAACCCTCCTGTACAAACTCATTCCCCACGGGAGAGTTTTGCTTTCTGTCGAGGACCCCAAAGAAACCAAAGCGAGCCAAGAATTGTGCTGGGTGCCCAACCTGAAAGGTGCCACACACCAAAAAAAAAAATGCAGCTCCAGCCAAGTTTTCACTTCTTTTCTCAAAGCTGTGCCATGTTCTCCTGGATTTGTTCTTGTGGGAGATTCTAAAATTATTTGGATGAATGTTTCAACACTTTGGCAGGTTTTAATCCTGCTTGGGAGAAGATGGAGCTCCTAAAGGACGGGGTTCTGTCACAGAGGATGGACAGGGAGGTAGCGGGAAGCCGGTGGATGTGGAGACTGGGACAGCACACGGATGGATTGGATGGAAGAGGTTTACCCAGAGCAAGCTCCTGGGAACACCTCGGAAATGTGAAAAGCTCTTCCCCATCTGCCCTGATAACGGAGGGAGAGCTTCTCCTCCCTCAGGCACCTCTGGAAGAACATGGGTGGGATGGGAGAGGGTTTCCTCCAGCGCTCCTGGGCCAGATGTGCAGCAGCTGCTCCACACTCTCATGTCACACCCAGCTCCACCAAAAAGCCCGGCCAGGAGCTCTGACACTCCTGTGGCCACATTCCTGCAGCCTGCACCCATCTCCAGAGGCTGGGAGTCTCCAGCATGGAAAACCACGGAAAAATAACCCTAAAGAGCAGTGAGGTCACACCAGCCACCCACAGGGATCCAAACCCCGGGCAATTAGCGGCACATTCATTAGTGCAGCTCACCCTCCTGAGGATGGCAATTAAAGCAAACTAAAGCAAAGATGGGTGGCACACCCCGAAATCCAGAGGTTTTCCTAATGGATAAACCCTGGCCTGGGCTAGGAGAAGGGATTTAGGAGCTGAACTCCTCCGTGGTTCCCCAACGGGAGCCTGATGTCAGATCTCGATCTGAAGTTGGTGGCTTGGGCTCAGTTCAAGAATCACAAATTACCGTGGCTTTATTAGTTATTATTGTTGTTATTATTTATTATTATTTATTATTGTTATTGTTGTTTTTGTTGTTGTTGTTTTGTTTTGTTTTTATTGTTGTTTTTGTGCTGTTGTTTTGTTGTTGTTGTTATGTAATACATAATACATAATATATAGTATATAATATATAGTATATATCATATATCATACACATCATATTACATATATCATATATCATATGTAATTTGTAATATTATATTATAGCCCAAGGTCAATGTAGATGAAGCAGAGAGTGCTCAAAAATGGGACATGAAAAAGGTAAAACCTCCATCCATCAACCATTCCTTATCCCTCCATCAGCCCTTCCTTATCCCTCATCCCATCCCTCCGTCAGCCCTTCCTTATCCCTCATCCCATCCCTCCATCAGCCTTTCCTTATCCCTCATCCCATCCCTCCGTCAGCCCTTCCTTATCCCTCATCCCATCCCTCCGTCAGCCCTTCCTTATCCCTCATCCCATCCCTCCATCAGCCCTTCCTTATCCCTCATCCCATCCCTCCATCAGCCCTTCCTTATCCC
>NC_031786.1:1487025-1487629 GCF_001522545.3 Parus major | reverse complement strand
TCATCCCATCCCTCCATCAGCCCTTCCTTATCCCCATTCCTTACCCCATTTTCCCACCCCAAAGCCACCCCAGGGCACAGCAAGGGCCCGGTTCCTCGGCCAAGTTCTGTTTGCACACCCCAAAAATGCCCAGGAATTCTGATCCTGTTCCGAGGTTTCCTCCTGTGTCCTGCACAGGGACAGCAAAGCCCTCCCTGAGCCCACAGCTTGTGCCAAGGGGATTAAAAACCAGGATCTCGCAGGACAAACAAGGACACTTCTCCTCTTTTCCAGCCATCGCTCTCCCTCCTCCTTCTCACTCCAACCTTCTGCAAAGCCAGGAGGGTTCCCACACCTTCCCCCATCCCTGGGTGGCAGGAGGGTGAGGAGGGAGCCAGCGCTGCCCTCTGCTCCCACGGGAATCCTCTCCTGCCCCCCTGCATCCCGCAGGGCGCTGTTTGCTTTGGATGCCACACCGCGCTCAGGGTGCCTCAAACTGACCTTTCCTGTTTTCCCAGCCAAGGCCTCGGATCAGGAACGAGATGTTGGAGATTAATCCCCTTCAGGGGCTGTTCAGGGGCTGCTGGATTGGGGAAATGGATCCACTGGATTGGGGAAATGGATC
>NC_031786.1:1476588-1486778 GCF_001522545.3 Parus major | reverse complement strand
TGGGGAAATGGATCCAATGGATTGGGGAAATGGATCCAATGGATTGGGGAAATGGAGCATCATTGTCTCAGCTGAATGAGGACCCCTCATGCTCTGCTCCCCTTCCCAGGGCTGTTCCCGCTGCCAAGGAGGCTCCCAGGGACACCCAGCAGTGCCAGCCCCACCCCAGGGGCAGCTGAAGGTGCTCAGATCCCCCTGGGGCACATCCCAAGGTAAACCCCGAGGATTTCCAGGGCTCAGCCTGCCTGGGAGGAAAGCACAGATTCCCCCAGGAGAGCCCTGAGTTACAGGAGTAACAGAAGTTACAGGACAGAGCTTCCTCAGCCCAACTCACCAGATCCCCCCAAACAGCCCCAAAAGAGCCAAAATTTGCCTCATGAGCCTTCCCAGGCAGAGCGGTCTCTTCCCACACAAGGACACTCCATGGTCACCCCATCGTCCTCCTGGTTTTTTCCTCTCCCAAAAGCTGCCAGACCAGTAGGACTGGATTGGATTCTCTTCAGGGGATTTCTATTTTTATATTTCTTTTTCCTCCCCTGTCCCCAAAGTATATCCCTCCTGCCCCAGTCACACTGAAAAAATGTGGGTGTTGCTGGGCAGTGTCGGGTCAGCTCAGATTTGTCACCCTTTTGGGGGTTGTTCAGGCTGGAACCTCTTGGAAACGACTCGGTCTGGACACCAAAGCCGGAGAGTTCAGGTGCCAAAAGATAAAATATCTGATCCTGGTCAGTCTTGGAGCCAATTGAGGACAAATGATAAGGTGACAGATAAGGAAATAATTAAATAAAAGCCCAGGAGGAGCTGCATGTGCAGTAGGAAACAGGATCTGTTTCCCCATGGATAATCCCGTGGATTCTCTGGGGTCTGGGAGAGGGGCAGTGCACGTGGCTGCTCTTTTTCTCAGCAGGGTTTAACCAAATCTCCACAAATTACCAGAAAAATCCATCCCTTCGACATCCCGTGTGTCGAATTTGGCTGGAATTGGAGCGGGAGGATGCAGGGCAGGGAGGAGGGGACACAGCTCAGACCCATCCCGCACAAACCCATCCCCAAACCCTGCCTGGACTGAGCTTGGGCACACAAAAAGGGCACTCAGAGATTTCCAAACCAACCCAAAATCTTCTCTGGGGAGCCAACACTCCCCTGTGCCAGGCCCCGGGGCTGGGGGCAGCAGGACTGTCCCACCCCAGGGCTGCCAGAGCCGGGAGCTGATCCCAAAATCCTCCTTTGTTTCTCAACTTCTGCCGGTTTTTTTGCCTTTTTCTCCTCTTTTTTTCCCCTGTCAGGTAACAATACCTCCTTTCAGGCCCTGCCAAAGCCCCGCTCCGATAAGAGCCGGCAGCAGAGGGAACTGCCATCAATATTTGGGTGAATTTTAACCACCTGAGGACAGCCCGGGGTGGGGGGATCAGCGCAGCACCTGGCCCGTGCTTTAAAGCATCACTTCCAAACCCATCTCCCTGCCCAGATCCCCCGGAATTCCCGGTAAATCTCTCTCCAGCGGCTGCAAAGACCGAGCTTAGAGCCGGGACTAAGCCTCCAGCCGCGCTCAGCACCCAGGTACGTTCTCCCAACGCTCCTTCCCTTTGCTCCTGGAATATTCCCTGGAATATTCCCTGGAATCTTGGAGGAGCGCGGCCGGCAGAGCTCACCCAGCCGAATTTCTCAAGCGCAGCTTCGGGAATTCGATGTTAAAAAAGAAACCGAGCAAGGCCGAAGCAGGGATGGGTTTTTGTTCCCCTGGGGTTGATTCTGGGAATTTTCCTGTTTTCCTTCCTGTTCTTCCCAGTCCAAAATGGGTTTGGAAGTTGTGGAGGATCCCAGGATGAGGATGAAGAGCGGCTGGATTCTGACAGCGAGCGAAACTCCACGCCAAGGTACTTATAAACCATTCAGAGCCATATTTATAATTGGATTTTCCCTCCAGAAAATTCAGCGATATTCTGGCAGGCAGTGGGAGACTTTCTGTGCAAATATTTCTTGGGGAAAAAAAAGGAAAAAAAAATTAAAAAAAAAAAAAAGAAAAACCCGAGAGCTGGAGGGTGTTATGCTCAGAATAAACTTTTCCCACTTAGCAGCAGGATGAGTTTTTTTCACCCCCCCAAAAAAAAATTAAGTAAAATTAAATAGAATTTTTTTTTTAAAAAAAACTGATTTTTGCCAAGCTAAATAGCCAGAGCTTATTTCTAATCTGTCACAGGCAGAGAGATAGACACAGAAAATCTTTGCCCTCCTCATTTTGGGTTTTTTTTCTTCTTCTCCCTTAATTTTAATTTTTAATGAGTGTTATTTTTCCTCTCATCATAAGCTGTCCCTGCTTTTTTTGCCACTTTGGCGAAGGAAAACGGAATAAATGATGCTCCTCTGCAAGGTCTCATCGTAAAATTCAAAGGAAATAAATTAATTCATTAAAGAGCAGTTCTGTTGATGAATTTTAATTCAGAGAGGGATTAAACCAGCACCTCTCAGTGGCTCCGGGGCTTTTCCTGCCCGTTGGAGGCTCCAGGTTGGGATGGAGACCTGGAGCTGTGGAAAATCAGCTGAAATTTCACTTCAGCCCCTCCTGGACGAGCTCCAGGGTCCTCACCCCAGCCCCTTTGGAAGCTCCTGGAATTATCAGGGAAGGGAGAACAATGGGAAGCTCCACGGAGATCTCAGGGGTGCAGCCCCGACCCTCAGTGCCAGCAGCTCCAAATTCCCTGGAAAGGCTTTTCCCATGGAAAAGGGACTGGGGAACTGCTCTGCTGGGCCAGAGCTCCCTCAGCATCCGTGGGGAGCAGGAAAATTCCACCCCACTCATTCCCAGCTGGAAAAGGCTCAGCACCCACTGCTGGGGTCAGCCCTGAGCTGTGGGAGACACGGCCACACCCAGCAGCAGAGGCAAAAATCCTTAAAAGTCCCTAAAAAAACCCAAAAAACCCCTCCCAAAAACCCCAAATTTGAGCAGAGCAAGCCCAGAGTGTGGCTCAGCACCCCCGGGGGGACAGGAGGGGACTCGGCCCCTTCCCACTGCCACAACCCCCGGGAAGAAATCAAACACAAAGCACCAAAACTGAGCTGAGCCCTTCGAGATGGTTCCAAAGCGATGTTTTGTGGAAAATAAAGGATTTATAGAGAGCCTGGGCACAACGTCCTGCCCTTGGAACGGGGCAGGGGCAGCCAGGCCCAGCTCTGGGCCTGCCTACGTGAGCCTGGCTTTAAATCCGTGTATATACACCTCCAACAAATCCCTGTTTATTGCTCAGCAGAGCAAACCACGGGGTTTTTTACATAAATAATCCCCATGTAAATAAACTCCCCACCCTGAGCAAACTCCGAGGGATCCTGGCGCAGATTTCTCTATTTTTCAAATAAATCATCCTCCCCCCACCCCACCCCTCGCTGGAGCTGGCAGCTCCAATTTCCAAATCACTGCAGGGCCAGCAGCTGGAAACAACCCAAACAAACAATTTTACAAGTTCCAGAAGTCGAAAACCCCTCCTTTCCCTGCCCCACCATCCCCAAACACCCCCCTTTTCTTTTATTTAAATTTTTTTTTTTTAATTCATTTCAATTTCTGGGTCGAATTCGAGGAGCAGGCGGAGGAAATGGGTGACCCAGGGACATCTGCAAGCCATTAGGGCCCAGACTTCAGGTAGCTCCCAGCAACACGTGCTGGCCACATTACACCCTCCAAGGATATTTCCACAACTTTCCTTCTCCAAATAAACACTCGGGCTCTGCCTGCATTAGGCAGGAGCTGCACAAACAGGTAGAGAGAATGGCAGTTTTATTCCCCTTGCCCAATTCTGATGGATTTTCTTGTAAAGCTGGTGCCGGGCTCTGTAATTTGAACTATTGCTCGGAAAACAGAGCGGGGATGGCTTGAAATTCCAGCTGTTTGTTTCTGGGGATGGGGAATCGGGCACGGAATTCAGCCTCACGCTGCTGGCTGGGCAAAATTAGGGGGGAAAAAAATGAGAGAAAAATTGAGGGATTAAAAAATCCAGGGTAAAATGAAGGGATTTAAAAAATCCAGGGTAAAATCAAGTGTAAAATGAAGAGATTAAAAAATCAAGGGTAAAATCAAGGGGTTAAAAAATCAAGGGCAAAATCAAGGGGTAAAATGAAGGGATTAAAAAATCCAGGGTAAAATCAAGTGTAAAATGAAGGGATTAAAAAATCTAGGGTAAAATCAAGGGTAAAATGAAGGGATTGAAAAATCAAGGGTAAAATCAAGGGGTTAAAAAATCAAGGGGGAAATCAAGGGGTAAAAAATCAAGGGGTTAAAAAATCAAGGGCAAAATCAAGTGTAAAATGAAGAGATTAAAAAATCAAGGGGGAAATCAAGGGGTAACAACTCCTTGATTTAAAAAGGGATTAAAAAAATCAATGGGGTAAAAATCAAGAGTAAAATCAAGGGGAAAAAACTCAAGGGCAGGATCAAGGGATTAAAATATCAAAGGTAAAATCAAGGGGTAAAAAATCGAGAGCAAAATCAAGGGATTCAACAATCAAGGGTAAAATCAAGGGATAAAAAATTAAAAGAAAAATCAAGGGGAAAATCAATGGATTAAAAAAATCAAGAGATCAGCATTAGAATCCACCAGGAGTTTAGAGCTGGGGCAGGATTCTTTTTATTTTTATTTCTATTTTAACTTTTTAAGCAGGTTTTGTAGCTTTTCAAGGAATTTTAATTTTCTTGGACCTAGGAGAGATTTCACGGTGCCACGAGGTGACATTGATGGGGTATCCCTGATTTTCTAAGGAAAAATGGATAAAAAGAGGTAGAAAATGATGGTGCTACCAGCATTCCCTGCAGGATATTTTCCCTTTTCTCTGCATCCTTCATTTATTTAAAAAAAAAAGTCTTAAAAGTAAGAAAATTGTGCTGGTGATCCCTCACCACCAGCATTCCCTGCAGGGAATTATTCCTTTTCTCCATGTCTCTCACATACCCACCAGGATATTTTTCCTTTTATCCCTATCACTCATTTAAAAGGAAAAATAAAAGGATAAAAATAGGTAAATTATGCTGGTGATCCCAGCATTCCCTACAGGGCATTTTCCCCTTTCTGGGAATCCCTGATTTATAAGAAAAAATGGATTCAAACAGGGAGAAAATGATGGTGATCCCACACCACCAACATTCCCAAGGGAATTATTCCTTTCCTCCCTGTCACTCATTTTTAAGGACAAATGGGTTAAGATAGGGAGAAAATTGTGATGATCCTGTGCCAGCAGCATTCCCTGCAGGGAATTTTCCCTTCTCTGGAGAGCTCCGATTGTTGGGAGTGAAAATTCCCTCTTTTGTTGCCATTTCCCGGAGTTTCCCCGTGGCTTGGATGGGTTTTCCCGGGTGATTGGAAGCAGATTGATTTATCTCCCATGGAGAAGCATTTCCAGCCCTGCCTCCGAGGGGATGCTGTGCCTGGAAAACCGGGAAAATCCAAAGGATTCCCAGAATTTAAAGGTGCACTTTGAAGGAAAAAGAAAAAATAAAAAAAGAATTAATTAATAATAATTCTCTTTTTTTTTTTTTTCCTCTAGGAGAAAACCCTTTAGGAAGGGAGAGGAATGTTTTGGGAGAGGGATTTCCATCCTGCTTGAAATGAGAGGGATAAATTTTCCATCTAGGCAAAGTCTGCAGAGCCTGGAGCCAAAAATCCCGGAGCAAAGCAATAAATAATGAAATAAATTAATATTCCCCCCTTCCCCAAATCTCCAGATTAATCCCTTTAATCTCCAGGGGGGAAAAAAACCCAAAAAAATAATCCCAGGAGCATTTGTGAGGTCCAAGGCCCGGTGGTTTCCAGCTGTGGGAGAAGGAGCAGAAAACAGGGAATTGTTTCTGTTTCCCAGGGAATGCCCCAGCTCCCGATTCCAGGTGGGAATGGGAATAAACCCACCCCAGATTCCAGATTTGCCTCCCCAAACTGGGGAGCTGCCCATCAGCACTGGGATTTCTGTCAGCAAAGCTAAAAATCCCAATTTTCCCTCTCTTTTTTCCTCGGATTTTCCGCTTTTTAGCACTGCCCAAACTTTTTTTCCAGGGGCAAACAGCTTTTTCCTGCTCCCAATTCCTTTCCTGCTGCCTCCAATCTCACCCCAATCCCGATTCCTCCCCAGTTTTGCCTTTCTGGGATGATTTTGGGAGTGGGAAGTGAATCCCACTATTCCAGGGGCTGCTGTTGGAGCAGCTCCCCAGCTCAGAAATAATCGGGATCATTTCACCCCAGGGCTGGGATTATTCTCCCAAAATTCCAGAATTCCTTTCACTTTATTCCCCAGAGCAGCTCCCTCCTGATGGTGTTTTTAGGCATAAATAAAAAATGAATTTATTTCAGGCATGGCCTTGGAGTCTTCAGGCTACTGTTCCTTTATATATTCCCAAAAAAGGGGGGAAATTCCTGTTCTCCAGTTTTTTCAGGCATTCCCAGGATTTGCCAAGCTGAAATCACACCCTGCTGTCTCCAGCTCAAGGTGCAGCAGGGCTGATTATTACCCTGAGAGGCCAGAGAAACACAACTTTAAAAACTCAGAAAATCCCAAGGAATCCTCAGCTTAATTTACATATTAATCCAGTCCCAAGGAATTCTGAGCTGAATTTACAAATTAATCCAATCCCAAGGAATTCTCAGCTGAATTTACAAAATTAATCCAATCCCAAGGAATTCTCAGCTGAATTTACAAATTAATCCAGTCCCAAGGAATCCTCAGCTGAATTTACAAATTAATCCAATCCCAAGGAATCCTCAGCTGAATTTACAAATTAATCCAATCCCAAGGAATCCTCAGCTGAATTTACAAATTAATCCAGTCCCAAGGAATTCTGAGCTGAATTTATAGATTTAAAGGCAATTCTTTAAGGGATTAATTTCCAGTTAAAGGCCCCAAGGCCGTCCCCCATCAGCTCCTGCTCCCGATTTCCTTTTTTATTCCCCAGGATCAGCTGGAATAGGGAATGGGATCAGGGAACTCCACACCAACCCCGTGTCCTGGCACCCACCAGAACCCAAAGCACGGATTCCATCCCTGCTCCGGGAATATTTGGGATAAGAGGGAAACCTGTGGCATTTTACAGCTGGAATGGCACAAGGTGGAATCCCTGGAGACCTGAGCAGGGCTGGGAAAAGGGGATGGAGGAAAATGAGAGGAAAAGTGAATTTTTTGTGCTTTTCTCAGCCTTTCCTGCTCACAGGAGAGAGGGAAAAGCCAAAGTGTGGGAATATTTCTGTGGGATGCAGCCCCTCGCTCGGATTTAATAAATGAGGAGGGGGATTTTTACATTAATTAAGCTGCAATTAACGGAGCTGAACCAGCCCTGCCAAAAGCTGCCTCGGAAAACGCCGGAGCAAACACTCCTGGCCAGATCCAAAGGCACAATCCCACCTGGAATTCCGTGTGCTGGGCCACGGATCAATAATGGATCCAGTTTTGATATCAAAACTCAGAGTTCTGCTGTGGGAACGCCTCTGTTTTTAGGGAATTCCTCCGCACCCCAAACCTCCCCGCTTTTCCCTCACCGCGCACAGCGAGCAGGGGAAGCTTTTTCCGGGATCAGCAGCTTTTCCTTGGATTTCTCCCCCACTGGAGGAGCTGAGGGGACACGGTGACACCACAGCATCCCTGGGGAAACCTTCCCAACACCAATCCCGAATCCCTGGGCTCGGAGCAGAGCCTGAACCTCCTCGGGATCAAAGGGGAGCGGGATCAAACCCTTCCCAAAATCCATAAAACAACTTTTTCAGCACAGCTCATCTGAAGCACGGCGATATTTTAAATTTTGACAGAAAAATCTGCCCAAATCCACCCCCCCCAGGGCTGTTCCCTCCACTCCCAAAATTCCCATCCCCTCCACTCCCCGCACCAACTCTTGGGAAGATTATTCCCTAAAAAATAGGGATTTGATTAAGCACAAAGAGCAGGAAAAAACCCATCAAACAAGGGCTTTAATCCTCGCTAAAAAAACCTTCCCTGCTCCCTGAGCTCGCCACTTTGGATAAAACAATGTTAATTCCAGATTAAAAAAAAAAAGGAAAAAAGAAAAACTTCCATCCTGACGGGAAAGCAGCAGCTTCTAAAGGCAGCTTCCACCCGGCTGTGATTAATCAGCTTGTCCACCTTGTCCAAATAGTCCATCGAGCAATAATTAAAAATAATAAGCCAGAAATTATCGAATCACACACAATAAGTGCAGAGCTCCTTCCCCTCTCGCTTTTGTTTATTGTTCAAACTTGTCAAGCCCCTCGCCCTGCTCCGGGCAGGCAGAGCCCCCTTCCAGCAGAGGGATGTGCAGGATGAAAAATCTCCTAATTATGAACCTTTTCCTCCTTCCATCCGTGACCCTCCCCAGTTGTCCCGGAGTTGTTTCTGCCAATCAGCAGCAGGGCCAGGGGGACAAGCTGCTGTCACCGCGTTCTGCTCCTCTCCAGCTACATTTTGGTCAGATTTTGGCCCCAGCAGCTCCAGGTGAGATCAGAACAATCTCCTGCCTGCGTTTGCTTGGATGTTCTGCTGTAAATTGATTTATTAAATGAGATTTGGGGAGCTAAATTCCAGCATGCACCAGCCTAGAGCTGAGATCACCCAGGGGAAAAGAATCCAAATTATCTCCTGTAGTATTGGCTGAAAGTTTACCTTTTTCACAGCAAATAACGACTCAAAATTCAGCGGCCCTCTCCTGGAATATTGGATATTTAGCAAAGGAAAGAAATACAAATCTGGGGAAGGCGTCCTCGGTGTTTCAGGAATAAAAAACCCCCCGAATTCCCCTGGAGAAAATCCCGGCTCTGCTCGCCGTGCCCCTGTTCCTGCAGACAAAGGCTCTGGAACAGAGCACAGCCACTTACCTTTAAACTCACCCAAAGCAAAACTACTTCCCAAAAAAGTCTGCGAGCATGAAAGGAAAAAAACACCAAAACAACAAAAAAAAAACCCCAACAAAGTCATCACCAGAACCTCAGGGAAAACTAAAAACAGCCGAGGAGAGGGTTTCCAATGCGTTTATTCACAGCGGCTTCCCCGCTGCCTTGTCCTTTTTTTTTTTTTAATTTTTTTTTCCACGTGCCCTTTCCGATACCTCGGAACCCTCCTCGTCAGGATAACGGCGACAATCGCGACAGGGGAGCCCCGCCGCGACAGGACACGGAGCCGGCCGCTGCCCCGAGGGTTGTCCGGCCCCACAAAGGCTGCAAATTAAAGCAGCAAATTAAAGCAGCAAATTAAAATTAAAGCAGCTTCGAGAAAACCCCGACTTTAAGGCTCGAGTTGCAGGGGACAAGTTCTGGGCTGCGAGGTTTGGGAAGGGAGAAGCGCTCCGAGGTTTGTGCCCCCGAAAGGAGCTGAGGAGCGCGGGGAGAAGGGAGGGAGGGAGGTGGGAAAGGGCAGCTCCCACCGAATCCCCTTCTCCTGGAGCCTTAAAAACCGGGATTGCGTTATTGCCCACCTGGATCGGGATGCGAGTGACAGCCCCGATTCCCTTCTGACCCGCACGGGAAAGCCGCTGGCGGCTAAAAAGGTGCGATTCCTACAAAGCTCTAAAGATTTCTGCAGAGTGAAATATCTGCATTTATCCAGGGATAACCCCGGGAGCTCCCGGGATTCCGCTGCGGGGACGAGACTGGATCAACTCGGCAAAACTTTTATTTTTGTGGGGAAGGGGAGGGAAGAAGCCGCTCCTTCCCTGGGCACAGCTCCAGGCGGGGATGCGGGACCGGGATGCGGGATGAGGATAAGGGATCGGGATGGGGAACAGGGATGGGGAACAGGGATGGGGAACAGGGATGNGGAACAGGGATGGGGAACAGGGATGGGGAACAGGGATGGGGAACAGGGATGAGGAACAGGGATGGGGAACAGGGATGGGGAACAGGGATGAGGGTCCCGCAGCCCGGTCCGGCCGCGCCGGGAAAGCTGCACCGGGGCCACCGGGATGGGCAATAAGGATATAAAGAGGAATAAACGGGGAAGGCGCGGATGTCGCAGCGCGGGGTGGGCGGAGGGACGCGCCGGACACCCCTCTAAAAATCCAAAATAAAAAATAAAAATAAAAAAAAATAAAAAAGGGGAAAACTCGAAAGCGCAGCAGCGATGTTGGGGTGTCTGGGGGCGGCCACCCGCAGCCCCCCGAGGCTGTCCCCGCTCTGTCCCCGCGGTACCGGGAGGGTTTCGGGGGGCGCGCCCGGCCCGGCCCGGCCCCCCCGCCCCCC
>NC_031786.1:1472130-1476199 GCF_001522545.3 Parus major | reverse complement strand
GCGGCCCCGCGCTGGGTATTTGTGCTCGCGGCGCGCGGAGGGCGCAGAGCCGCGCTGGAGACCGGCGGGGCCGCCGCGCCCGACACTGCCCCGGCCGCTCGCCCTGCTCCTTCCTCCTCCTCCTCCTCCTTCTCCTGCTCCTTATCCCGGCCTCGCCAAAGTTTTTCCCCTTCCTCGTTTCGGAGTTTTTTGGTTTTCTTGGTTTTTTTTGTATTTTTTTCTTTTTTAGCGTTTTCTCGCTGAGGAGAAGTAATAAAAAAGTTTTTTGCAGGCTTCTCGCGGTTCTTCTCCGCTCCGCTGCCGGTGGAGACTTCGTTTCTCCGAGTTTTTACTTTTTCAACCCTTCCCTGCCCCTTAACGCTTAACTTTTTAATTTTTTTGTTTTTTAATACTTTTTTTCGCCCCCTTGTTCCCCCTCGGCCACTTTCTCGCATGAATCTCCTCGACCCTTTCATGAAAATGACAGAAGAACAGGACAAATGTATCTCCGACGCCCCCAGCCCCACCATGTCGGATGACTCCGCCGGGTCCCCCTGCCCCTCTGGATCCGGCTCGGACACGGAGAACACCAGACCCCAAGAGAACACCTTCCCCAAGGGGGACCCGGACCTGAAGAAGGAGAACGACGAGGACAAATTCCCGGTGTGCATCCGGGAGGCGGTGAGCCAGGTGCTGAAGGGCTACGACTGGACCCTGGTGCCGATGCCGGTGCGGGTGAACGGCTCCAGCAAGAACAAACCGCACGTCAAGAGACCCATGAACGCCTTCATGGTGTGGGCACAGGCGGCCCGCAGGAAGCTGGCGGATCAGTACCCGCACCTGCACAACGCCGAGCTCAGCAAGACCCTGGGCAAGCTCTGGAGGTGAGTGCGGAGCCGGGATGCAGAGCGCGGCGAGGAAGAGGATGGTGCGAGCCTGGAAAAGGCGCTGAAAAACTTTTTTTTCGCGGAGTGCAAAACTTTGTTCGGGCGAGAAGGAGGAATAGGAGCGGGGGAAAGTAGGGAAAAGTTCGCTTTGTGGTGTTGGAAGTGGTTTCTGTGCCCCGAGAGATGGCCGGGGCCGGCGGAGCCCCTCGGGCTGCCCCCGCCGTTGTTCGCTTGCGCTGCCGGAGCGGAGGAAACGCTGGATTTTGGGGATTGCATCAGCCCGGGCCGGGCCGGAGGGAGCGCGGGGCGATGCGGGGAGGGTGGTGGCGGTGAGTGGCGCAGGGCCGGGTGGCCTCCGAGTGCCAGAATAAGGCGGGGAGGGCAGGAAAACACAAGGCGAGTGAGTCACCTGGGCCACCGCGTCCTCGGGGACAGTGCGGGGGGGGATCCTGGAGAGCTGAAATCTGTCCCTGGCAGGCAGCGATGTCCCCAGAGCGCCCGGGGACAGCGAGATGTGCCCGCAGGGTGGGCAGGGCGAGGGCTGGACCCCGCTGCAGCCCCGGGCTGGGCACCGAAGGAATGCGGGGGACGAGAGGGGCGACAAGCGGAGAGCGCCGGGGACAAGGGGGTGACAACCCGCGAGTGTCCCGGACGGGGGCTCCAGGCTGTGGGGGGGTGGGCTTTGCATCGCTCTTTGGGGGGATCCGAAGGAGGGCTCGACACCGGTGTCACCGCTCGGCGCCCCCCACGAGTGACCCCTCGCCCCCCGTGTCCCCCCAGGCTGCTGAACGAGAGCGAGAAGCGCCCGTTCGTGGAGGAGGCCGAGCGGCTGCGGGTGCAGCACAAGAAGGACCACCCCGACTACAAATACCAGCCCCGGCGGAGGAAGTCGGTGAAGAACGGGCAGGCGGAGCAGGAGGAGGGCGCGGAGCAGACCCACATCTCCCCCAACGCCATCTTCAAGGCGCTGCAGGCAGACTCGCCCCAGTCCTCCTCCAGCATCAGCGAGGTGCACTCGCCCGGGGAGCACTCGGGTAGGTACCCCCGGAGCCTCCGGAGACACGGCACAGCCGCCCAAAGCTGCGGCTGGAGTCGGGGTTGGGTGAGGGAGGGGAAGGGAAAGAGCCAGGAATGGGGTGAGGAGCGGGGAGAGCTTCCCGTGAGCCGTGCCCGTAACCTGGGCACGCAAATCCTCACCCCAGCGCGCCACCGCAGCCACCTCCCCCCGGCTGCGGGCGAGGAGCACGAACCCCCGGTTCTGAAGAACCAAAAAGCCACCCCAAAGCCGTGGCCGTGCTCCAGCTCCTGCCCGGGGCGGTGCTGACGGGGCCGGGGTCGGCGTCCCTCGCACCTGGGCTGCGCGCGGAGCACCAGCGAGCCTTCCACGCCTTCACCCCTCTCCTTCCCCCCCCAGGCCAGTCCCAGGGGCCCCCCACGCCCCCCACCACCCCCAAGACGGACCCGCAGCCAAGCAAGCAGGACCTGAAGCGCGAGGGCCGCTCGCTGGGCGAGGGCGGCCGGCAGCCGCCGCACATCGACTTCCGCGACGTGGACATCGGCGAGCTGAGCAGCGACGTGATCTCCAACATCGAGACCTTCGACGTCAACGAGTTCGACCAGTACCTGCCGCCCAACGGGCACCCCGGGCAGCCCGGCCAGGTCACCTACACGGGCAGCTACGGCATCAGCGGCGCCGCGGGCACGCCGCCGGCCGCCGGCCACGTGTGGATGTCGAAGCAGCAGGCGCTGAGCGCGGAGCAAGGCCCGCAGCAGCAGCAGCAGCAGCAGCAAAGGACGCACATCAAGACGGAGCAGCTGAGCCCCAGCCACTACAGCGAGCAGCAGCAGCACTCCCCGCAGCAGCAGCAGCAGCAGCAGCAGCAGCAGCAGCAGCAGCAGCAGCAGCTGGGCTACGGCTCCTTCAACCTGCAGCACTACAGCTCGTCCTACCCCAGCATCAGCCGCGCTCAGTACGAGTACGGCGAGCACCAGGGCTCCTCGGGCTCCTACTACAGCCACGCCGGGCAGGGCAGCGGGCTCTACTCCACCTTCAGCTACATGAGCCCCACGCAGCGCCCCATGTACACCCCCATCGCAGACACGGCGGGGGTGCCCTCCATCCCCCAGACCCACAGCCCGCAGCACTGGGAGCAGCCCGTCTACACGCAGCTCACCCGGCCCTGAGAGAGCTGGCGGGGGAGAAAAAGGCCGGCAAAAAAAATTTTAAAAAAAAAAAAAGAGAGAGGAAAAAAAAAAGTTTTCAAAAAAAAAATAAATAATAATAATAAAAAAATCAACGCAGCAACCCGGCAAAAATGAAAATTTTCGGATGGGAAGAGAGCGGAAGCAGCGAGAACGAGTGGCCTCGGACTGGTTCGGTGTTTGAAATTGAAATTGTGTAGTTGAAATAATGATTAAAAACAGACTCACGTGGAAGCTGGCAGGGAGGAGAGAGCGCCTCGAGCCTTCTGCACTACAGCATCCTCCAGCACCCGCTCCCAGCCCCAAAATTTGGGACAGACTTGCCAAGGACTGGACTTGAACTCTGCTTCAGAGATTTCCACCCAACCCGCCCAGCTGGCTCCTTCTCTGGACTTTTGTAATGATTTTTTTTGTTGTTGTTTTTATAGCAGTAATTAAAAGAAAGACAAAAAAAAATTAAAAAAAAAAAAAAAAAAAGAAGAAAAAAATGGGGGGTAAAAGAGAAAGCTCGGAGTCCTCTGTGAGGAATATTCTCTATTTTAAATATTTTTAGTATGTACTGTGTATGATTCGTTACCAATTTGAGGGGATTTATACCTATTTTTTAGAGATTTTTTTTTTTGAAATGCTCTTATTTTTCCAACAGCTAAAAAAAAAAAAAATGACACTTAGTGGAGCAGCCCTAGGTTTTCTTGCAGAGGTATTTTTGTATAGAGAAGTGTCTTTTTTTGCTCTAAAAATGAAACTAAACCAGCGTGCTCTGCCCTGGGAACCCAGCACTGGGGCAGGGACCAGCATGGGAGAGGCTTTATTTTTCTAACTCGTAGCAAAACCAGCCAGGAGGAGAACTTCACTTTATTTTTAAATAACCTCGAGCCTTAAAAGAAAAACAAAAAAAGAGGAGGGAAAAAATAAAAAATAAACCCCCCCCAAAAAAAGAAATCAATCCGTGGAGCAGCCCCGAAGCTGCTGAGAAGCCTTAAAGCAGCCCCGTGATAATC
>NC_031786.1:1457902-1471705 GCF_001522545.3 Parus major | reverse complement strand
AAAAAAAAAAAAAAAAGAGATTTGTACAAACTAAAGATTGCAAATGTAGCGGATCACTGAATCATTTGCCTTGTTTCCTGCCTCAGCTCTCTGGGACACACGAGCTCGTGCAAGGACGAGCCCCACACCCCAGCCCTGCTGCAGGGGTGGCACCGTTTTAGCCTTCAACCCCCCCAAAAAACTGCCTGGGAGAGGTGGGGGGGACACTGATTTTGGTGAAGCTGTGGCTGAACAGTTAAGGATTGCTTTTTAAAAAAGACAGCAGACTTTTTTTATTTAAAAAAAAAAAATAATGATATATTTGTTAACTTTTTTTTTTTTTTTAGGGATTCAGTAGGAGAAAAAAAAATCTTAAAGCACTCTTATAATATGGCATCTTTCTATTTCTGTATAAAAGCAGATCTTTTTAAAGTATTTCTGTAACTTAAAAGACCTGTCCTTTAAATCATATTTTGTCTTTAGGTAAGTTTGGTTTGGTTTTGGTTGCAAGATCCTTCTCTTTGTGAAACTTACCTTTTTGTTTTGTTTTGTTTTGGGTTTTTTTTTTTTTGTATATTATTGTTTGCAATAAATATACATTGTATTAAAAGTTCCACCTGCCCCAGGTGTGGGATTTATTCTCAGGGTTTGTTATCAGCCTCCAGGGGACACGGGAGGGTTCATGGCTGAGGGTTGTTCCCATTCCTTTATCCCAAACTCAGCCATCCCAGGAAAAACAGAGCCAGGGGATAAATGGGATTGGAGATGGACAAATCCAGACTGGCCAGGGCAGGGTGTGACCCCAGAGGTGACACCTGAGCTGTCCCCAAATCCTGCTGGCTCTGCTCTCCCCTGGGCTGTCTGCCCGGCTTTGGGGGTGCTGAGCAGAAAGGAGCGACCCCAAAGCTTGGGGCTTTCAGATCCTCCTTTAAACACTGCTGCAGCCCACCCAGAGCCCCCCACTCCCCCAGGAGCCGATCCATGTCCCCTGTCCCTCCCCAGGACAGAACGACCCTCCCGGCTCAGCCCAGCTTTGATTCGCCCATCAAACCCCTCCCAAATAAATCCCTGCTCCAGCCCTGCCCTGCCGGGCTTTGTCACCTCCCCCAGCGCTGCTGTCACCGCAGAGCTCCCTGGGGACACAAATCCCTGCAGCAATCCCTGCAAAAACTGGGAAAACTCCTGTAAAAATGTCCCAACTTGTCCCCAATTCCCCCCGGAGCTGCAGCCGGCACGGGGCCACCCTGGGGCACCTGGAGAAAGCAGAGCCAGGGGATAAATGGGATTGGAGATGGACAAATCCAGACTGGCCGGGACAGGGTGTGACCCCAGAGGTGACACCTGAGCTCTGCCTGTCCCCAAATCCTGCTGGCTCTGCTCTGACCTGCCCGCTTCAGGGCTCACTTCCAGGAGTCAGGCGGAGATTTTTATCCCCCCTGGAATCTTTTCCCGGCTGGAAAACCTTCCCTGATCCCATCCAGAGCATGGGACAGCGGCCCCAGAGCACCCAGAGCTCCCGGCCCCACCACAAACCCTCCGCACCTCAGTGAAGTGTTTTACATCCCGGAGGGATTCATTAACTCTGAGCGTTAATTGGGGTCAGTGGCTCTCTGCTGTGCCATCTGGGAACTCTTTGATCCCGGACATTTCTCTTTCCCCTGCCCCGCTCGGACTTTGCCCGCCACGAGTTTTGGCCTGGCTGCTTTTTTTGGGATAAAAGAACAAACCGAATAAAACCAACATAAAAAAACATAAAAGCTGGTTTTAGGGAGAGGAAGGAGCTCCAGGGAGAGCTCAGTGGGTGCAGTCCCAACAATTCCATCCAGAAATGTCTTTCCAACACTCGTGTGGGTGGGGTGGGCTGGGAAATGAGGACAGACATTGCCTGACCCTGCAGGGCCAGGAGGGACCTTGCTCATCCCACCCCACTGGGAGCACTGGGAGCACTGGGAGCACTGGGAGCACTGGGAGCACTGGGAGCACTGGGAGCAGATCCCAGCGGGAAGGGATCCCTGCAGGATCAGAACTGAACCCAGCACGGCCCCGTTTCCATCCCAGCCGTGCTCAGCTCCCCTCTCCCCCTTCTCCAGAGCCGCCTCCGCCTTCCCGGTGGGAGCATCCCGGGGATTCCTTCCTCACAAAAACCCCAAAAGAGCAAAAATCTCCTGCCCCGGCCCTGCCATCCCGGCTCTGGCTGATTTGGGGTGGGTTCAGAAGGATTTGGGCTGCACCGGACAAAGCCCAGCTCCGGCCCCCTGCCCACCCCCGAGCTCGGCGGGGAGACCCCCAGGGAGGGGAAAACGCTGGAAATGCTCGCAGCCCGTGCTGGAGAGCAGAGCAGGAGGCTGGGGAGGGAAATGATGAGCCGGGGGAGCTCTGGCGATGCTGCAGGGCAGGTTTGAGGCGGCTGCGGGGTGGGGGACACCGGCAGAGCCCCCCGAATTCCAGCAGAAATTCCGGATAGCGAGGCTGAGCCCTGCGCAGTGCCGGGAGGAGTCGGGTTTTTCCACCAGTTCCCGGGGAGGTGGAAATGAGCGCTGATAAATCACATTAAAGAGGGAGAAAGTTTTCCGAGCCGCCCCACGGCGCAGCCCCGCTCCCCGGGACATCCCGCTTTTCATTGCTCGGTGTCAGCCGCTCCTTCTGCGAGCTGCAATTCGCATTTTTTTCAGCCAGCTGCCGGTGCTGACATCGCCGTGGAGCCGGGGATGTGTCCCGGGGAGGAGGAGAGCGCAGGAGCCGCTCCGGGATCCCCGCGGGAGGAGTGGGGATGCGGCACCCGGGACGCTCCCTCTGCCCTTCCCAGCTCCGCTCCCCG
Organism: Parus major; assembly: GCF_001522545.3. Classification (NCBI taxonomy): domain Eukaryota; kingdom Metazoa; phylum Chordata; class Aves; order Passeriformes; family Paridae; genus Parus; species Parus major. The sequence continues at coordinate 1,468,908 of NC_031786.1, read as the reverse complement.
CAGGCAGGAGGGGATTCCCAAGGAAAAGTGAAAGCGGAGGAGTTTCCCCTCGGCTGGGCTTGGTTTCCCTCGGGATCACGCTCAGGGAATTGCGGCCAAGCGGGAGAGGGGTTTAGGAAAGGGGGGAAAACCCAAATGCCGTTTCTCCGCGGAATTTGGTTAAAATGCTTGGATTCGATGCTGTAAAGATGGAAAAAGCGGGGAGAGAGGAGGATTTAGAGACACGGGGCACAGACGGGTGCAGGGAATGAGAGAGGACACCAGAAATAAAACCTGAAGCAGCTCTAGCACAACCTCCTGCCCCTGTCCGGCCGGGAATGAGGATGGAGATGGATTGGGATAGCTCAGAGCTCGGGCTGCCAGGGCTGCAGGACACGGGGACACTGCTGTCCCCTCTGCCACCCCCGGCTGTCACACACCGTGCCCGGATCACGGCACCAACAACGGGAGGGGGGAAAAGGCTCCCCCAAACCCCTCCTGCCCTCCCCACCAGGCAGAGCCCCCTCGGGTGCAGAACGAACCCCTCTGGGGCAGGGATGGGCCATCCCCAGGCTGCCCCCACAGCAAGCCCAGAGCCATCCCGCTGATCCCAAAATTCCCAGGATCTGCTGTCTGATATCCCAATTTCAGGGGAAAAACCCCTTGGGGATCTGCATCCTGCAGCGTCCAGATCTACCACCCAAAATCCCAATTTTAGGGGAAAAACCCCTTGGGGATCTGCATCCTGCAGGGTCCAGATCCATCACCCAAAATCCCAATTTCAGGGACTGCTGGAGTCCCCACACCAGAGTTTCTCACTGCTGGAAAGGATTTAACCCTCAGCTCCCCAGGGACGTGGTCCCCCAGCCCAGCACAGGTAGGACAGAGTTTCTGTCCCCTCCCAGATGTGTCAGGAGGGAAAAAAAAGCAGTTTTACATCTGATTTCCCTGCTGCCAGCGTGGGGATTAATTACACACCTCGTCTGGGCAGAGCCCAGCTATCACCACGCAGAGTCTCGCTCCATAAATTTCCAACTGCTAATAATAAGGCTGGACAGGAGTTTTAAAGCTTCAGTAGACAGTTTACAATTAACCTACTCCTGTCAGCTGGAAAATCACCTTAAAATGGGATTCCAGTTCACGTCTGGCTCGCTTGGAGCGGGAGTTTCACTTTTGGAGAGTGAGGAGCTGCCCTGGAAAGGCAGGGAAGGCACCGAGCAGAGCCAGGGGAAGGCCCCGGGGGCAGTTCCAGCTCAGAATTGACCTGAATTTTTCCCAGTATCGGGGCAGATTTCACCAGGGCGCTGCCAGCCCAGCCCTTGGACGCTGGAAATCAGCTCCATGAGTTCGGGGGATTTTCGGGCTCATCACAAGCAAGTTTTTTTTTACCAAGGAGACAAAGCACACTTTGGATTTCGCAGCTGAGGGAGAGGAAAATGTGGATTTCGAAGCCCCAAACTACCAGAGATGCCCAAGGAATGACGAACACGGGGCACGGGATGTGCCCACCTCAGCAGCCCCGTGACTTCCTGGGCTTTTTTCCCAAGCTGGGAGGTGAATTCCATCAGTTGGAGCCAGGGGACATCTCCCAGCTGAGCCAGAGTAACCAGGACACCCCCGGAGCTCAGGGTGCCTGACCCCCTCTGCTCCCTCTTTTAGCAGCTCACTCACAACTTTCAAAGATTAAAATCATCCTAAAAAGGGAATACGGGCTTTTACTGCCAGGGTTGGGAGGCTCTGGAATAGAATTCCCAGAAAAGCTGAGGCTGCCCCATCCCTGGAAGTGTCCCAGGAGCCACCTGGGACAGGGGAAAGTGTCCCTGGGGTGGGAGTGGATGGGATTTAAGGTCCCTTCCCACCCAAACCATCCCATTATTCCATTCAGGGAAGCTTTGGGATCCAAACCAAACCTCGTGGAGCCTCCAGCCTCACGGCTTTGTCCCTCATCCCTGCCACAGCTCCGAGGTGAAGCTTCCCAAAGCTCCCGCTCGAAACACCTTTGAAAAGCCCCAAATAAACGAATTCCATCAGCACCGAGCAACTTGGGCAGGGAGAGGAGGGGGGAGCGGGGAGCCGCCCAGTCATTTTCTGTGATTAAAAGGCAAATTTTATTCCTGGAGAAACTTGGAAGCAAATGTGGCGTTGCCATGGTTTCACACCCACTGGCTGGAAATGACAATATTAGCAGGGTGACCTGGTAATTAGAAACTGTGCCCCCAGGTCAGGCTGCGGAGAAAATAAAGAGAGATTAGGGCGTGCTAAAGACACCGCATAATGCTGCGGGCTCCTGCGCTCCCCACCTTTTATAAGCGGCCCATTTAAATGCAGATTCTGACTTTCCACCTGGGGCTGCTAATCTGTCTCACAGCCAGATCAAACAATGAGCCAGCGCTCCGCACTGTGGGGCCGGGCTGCTCTGAGGCTCGGGCTGTCATCGGGTCCCTCGCCCTGCCTGTCCCCCTTTTTCTCAAGGGAAAAGCCCGAGGTTTTCATTCGCCGGTGATTATTTGTGCGCTTTGGGTGTTTGTGTCCTCCTCTCCCATCCCTAAATTCCGAGGGTTTGGAGTAAAGCAGGTTCAGATTTTCATCCTCTTCTCTTTTCCCCAAACTCAAAGGATTTGGAGCAAATCAGGTTCAGATTTTCATCCTCCTCTTCCTCCAAACTCCAATGATTTGGAGCAAAGCAGGTTCAGATTTTCATCCTCCTTTTCCACCCCAAACTCAAAGGATTTGGAGCAAACCAGGCTCAGATTTCCATCCTCTTCTTCCACCCCAAACTTCAATGATTTGGAGTAAACCAGGCTCAGATTTCCATCCTTTTCCATCCCAAACTTCAATGATTTGGAGCAAACCAGGCTCAGATTTCCATCCTTTTCCATCCCAAACTTCAATGATTTGGAGCAAACCAGGCTCAGATTTCCATCCTCCTCTTCCTCCAAACCTCAGTGATTTGGAGCCGCCTCCCTGGGCAGTTCCAAGGTCTCACCACCCTTTCCTTGTAGAAATTCCTCCTGATGTCCAACCTGGGCCTCGTCTGGTGGAGCTCGAGACCTTTTCCTTCTGTCCTGGCATTCCCTGGGAGCGGCTCCTGACCTCCCCCGGCTGTTCCCTCCTGTCAGGGATTTTTGGAAAGCCACAAGGACCCCCCCGAGCCTCTTTTTCTCCAGGCTGAGCTCCTCAAAAAGCCCACAAGGAACCCTTCCCTGGCAGCCTGGCCCATAGGAAGACTCCCAGGACTCTGCCGGTGGAAAAATGTCGGGAAAATCAGCCCAAGGTGTTTTCCCTGGTGGCAGCAGGATGTTAAAACCCATCCCGCTTGAAAGGGTCGTTCCAGTGTCACCAAAGCCAGGTGACATCAGCACGGCCGAGAGGGACAGGGCTCCTCAGAGCTGCACCTGGCCCGTGAATGCTCCTCTCTTCCATTTCAGGGCATTCCAGGAGCGCTCATCACACCCCGACAGGTGTCGGGAGCATCGGGCACCGTCCCCGGCTCCTCGGAGAGCTCCTGGAATTTTATCCGCTTCCCTGAAGGTGCCAAAGGCTTTGGTAAAACGGGGGTTGAAACGTGGGGTTCGGTAAAATCTCCCCTCCTGGAATGGGTTTTGACATCTCTGTGGTGCTGGGAATCTGAGCTCAGCCAGCTCCAGGGAACCAGAGCCAAACATTCCCAATTCCAGAGCCACCTCCAGCTTTCAAAACGGGAAAAAAAGAATTCGGGAGACTTGTGGGGACAGTGGAGGATGCTGCCTTCCCCTCCTTTATCCCAATCTTTGTGAAATGGCCAACACGGGAAGGGAAAGCCGAGGGGGAATCCCGGGAAAGAATCCGGAAACCCTCGGGAAGAGCAGCCTGTGGATGCAGCGGGCAAATCCCTTCATTCCCAGCTGCCTTTTTTTGGGTGATCAAACAGGGATCGCTCCTTGGAGCAGCGCTGCGGTGCTAAAGGAACACAGTGGAATGATGGAGGCACTGGGAATTCGGGAAAAGCCAGGCTGGATCCCTTCCCTCCGGCATCCGGGCAAAGCTGAGCTCCTCCGTGCCTCAGTTTCCCCCAGTGTCAGCTCCTGTTGCACCGCACAATTCCTTGGACTCCTGCAGATCACCGAGCCCATTCCGCACCAGTTTTTCTTGCAGGTATCAGCCCTGAGGAGCCGATTTTGGTCACCTCACCCCTCCAGGCAGCACAGACACTGCGAAACGACCCCCCCGTCCCCAAAATAAAACCCCAAACCTGAGCCTTATCAGCTCCATCCTGAGCCCCTCTGCCGCCTCCCGCCCCTCTGCTCGCCCCCTGCCCAAACTGTCATGGTTTATTTTGTTTGGGTGGATTTTCTTTCTCCTTCTGCCCCCCCTCCCCAGGCCAAACAGAGACTTTTCCCATGGAGATGCAGCCCATTAGCATCCTTGTGCATAATTAGAGCGGCGGGCATTGTCATGCAGAGCAGCCTCGGATGACAACACTTCAGCCCGGACGACGCAGGAACGCCGCGAGCAAGTTTCTCACACTGGTTTTTTTGGGTTTTTGTTGTTTTTGTGGTGTTTTTTGTGTTGTTTTTTTTTTTTTTTAGCCGAGGAGAACCGGGCTCAGCGCGGCTTGGAGATTTTAGTTAATTAATTAATGGCTACTGGGCTTCTCCCAGCCCCTCCGCCCGTGGGCTCCGTCTATTTATTTAATTTTGGCGGAATGGAATCGGGGAGTGGGTTTGGGTTGGGAAGGAGCTCGGAGCTCATCCCTGTCCCCACCACCACCCCTGGTGGTTCGGACACTTCCAGGGATGGGGCAGCCATGGAAAAACCTGTGCCAGGGAAGGATTCCTTCCTTGGAAAACTTTTTAACTCAATAAAATAAACCCAAGCCCCAGCCCAGGCAGGCTCGGGATGATTTCCCGGCGCGCAGATGGGACAGGAGGGCTGAGCCCAGGTGGGTTCTGTCCTCACTGCTCTCCCTGAGCTCTCACAGCAGCCAGGACGGCTCCAAAAGCTTTTCCTGCTCCCAAATCAGCGCCTTCCAGGGGTTTCTGCCGGCTCTGGGTGGACGCTGCTGCTGGTGGTGCTTGGGGAAGGTGGGAGAGCCGGTCCAGGACGGCTCCCAGGAGGAGCTGAGCTGGATCTGAGCCCCTCTCCTGGAATCTTCCCCTTCCCAGCTGCTTTTCCCCTGCTCCTCGGGCAGGAGATGGGAGCAGGTTCGTGTACAAGGCACAAGGACTGAGAAGATCCATTTGCCCAAGAAAAGCTCTAAAACAGGAGCTGATTTTCAAATCATTCCAGCAGAGCCAGGGGAAAACTCCCAGATTCCCCGATCCCACTGAGAGCAGCACATTCACCACGGGCAGAGCAAAAGATCAGCTCGGAAAGGGAGAATAAAGGTGGATTTATGGCTCTAAAAAATTCCCAAGCCCCGTTTCCAGAAGGGATTTACCTTCCCAAGGGGCAAAGTCCCGTTCCCTGGCAGTGGGATTTGCAGCCTCACTTGTGCAAAGAGCTCCAGAGCCCCCAGTCAGAGGATTTTCCTCAATGGGAGGAAGATTTGAAAGCTTTTATTAACCCCAAAAATCGTTTATCAGCCCCAAAGTGTTCCCCACAAATCCCACCGCACACCTGCTCCATTCCTGGCTGGAAAGGAATCCCAGACAGATCCAAAGCCAGAGGGATCAGACTCATCAAGCAGAACAAATCAACCCCAATCCTGCCTCCAGAGCCCAAATATCCATCAGAAATCTTTCTGGGGGACCTTCAGCAAGCCCTAAACAGGGCTGGGGGGATCCCAGGTGGGATTTCCAGCTTTTTCCTTGGGATGGAATCAACAGCTCGCAGCAAGAGGCACCAAAAGACGGAGGAGCAGCAGAGCCAGAGCGCTGCTGGAGGTGGAATTCCCCAGCTGGAAGCTCGGGATGCTGCTGGGAAGGTCAGGGATGGTCACACCTGCTGGCTCGAACCCTCAAAGCAGCGCTTCCCTCCCCGAATCCCAGCTCCTCCAGCAGCTGACGTGGGTTTGGCACCCACATTCCAAAGTCTTTTCAGCTCCCTGAGGTGCTCTGCCAACATCCCGGGAACAAGAACTCCTTTGAGACGGGAATTTCAGAGGGAGCAGTGGGGAACCGGGGGTGGCTCGGAGCCACTCCTGGCCACGATCTTTGCCATTTCTGATCCTCCCTCGCACCGATTCCTGCTCGGTGGAGGGCAGGGATGGGAATATCCTGCATTCCTGTCACGGGAGAATTCCTGAGGCTCCACCTGAGCATCCCAGAGCTTCCCTGGCAATTCCAGCCCCTTCCAGGCCACAGGAATGACTCAGGATCCCACAGGGAGTCACAGGGATGGAATCTGGGGCTCAGGATCCCACTGCAGCAGGCTGAGTCACAGGGGAGGAATTTGGGATATTCCTGAGGAATTCTGGGTTTAACCCTTGCCCTCCCAACTCTGCCCATTGCTTTCAGGCTGGGAATTCTCCCTCGCGTTTAAAACGCGCTGCAGCAGCAGGAGTGAGAGGTGGGGAGGAGCGGGGCACGCCCGCCGGCGCCTCCCCAGATTCCTGCAGCATCCCAACACCCCCCCCATCTCTCTCTGGCCCATCCCTGCGGAGCTGCATCCCTCCCAAAATCAGGGATTTCAGCCAAAAACGCGGCCCGGCCGCTCTGCCCCTCAGCAGGTCGTTAAGGATTCCCGTACTCATTAACGGGGGATTGAGGAAAACCGGGATGCGAAGGAGCCACGAACACCCCTGAAGCTGCCCCAGCCCCCCGAAATGATGAGATCCGGGGGGACACTGGGAGCAGCAGAAGGAAAACTCCTTTTCCTGCACGGGACACCCCAAAAACATCGGCTGGATCTGCCTGGGAGCGGCCCAGCCCTGCCCAGCCCTGCTCCACACAGGGAGCCCCTGGACTGGCAGCAGGAAAATTGGGCAAAACACAGGAAAACTCTCCAGTGGAATATCCAGAAACCCCTGGACACAGGTTGGGGTGACAGGTTTGGGTGACATGTTCTGGTGACAGGTCTGGGTTCAGGTGACAAGTTCAGGTGACAGGTTCAGGTGACAGATTCGGGTGACAGGTTTGGGTGTCAGGTTTGGGTGCAGGTGACAAGTTTGGGTGACAGGTCTGGGTGACAGGTTTGGGTGTCAGATTTGGGTGACAGGTCTGGGTTCAGGTGACAGGTTCAGGTGACAGGTTCGGGTGACAGGTTTGGGTGACAGGTTTGGGTGTCAGGTTCAGGTGACAGGTTCAGGTGACAGGTTCAGGTGACAAGTTCAGGTGACAAGTTCAGGTGACAGGTTTGGGTGATAGGTTTGGGTGTCAGGTTTGGGTGCAGGTGACAAGTTTGGGTGACAGGTTCCGGTGTCAGATTTGGGTGACAGGTTTGGGTGACAGGTTCGGGTGACATGTTCAGATGTCAGGTTTGGGTTCGGGTGTCAGGTTCGGGTGACAGGTTCTGGTGACAAGTTTGGGTGACAGGTCTGGGTGACAGGTTGGGGTGACAGGTTTGCGTGTCAGGTTTGGGTGACAGGTTCGGGTGACATGTTCAGATGCCAGGTTTGGGTGAGGGTGACAAGTTTGGGTGACAGGTTTGGGTGTCAGGTTTGCGTGTCAGGTTTGGGTGACAGGTTCAGGTGACAAGTTTGGGTGACAGGTTCAGGTGTCAGGTTTGGGTGACAGGTGACAGGTTTGGGTGACAGGAACCTCCTGCCCAGCAATGACAGCACTCAGGGGCACAGCCCGGGGCGTTTCCAGGCAAACCAGCAGCTCAGCCCCCGAGGGCAGGACAGGGCTGGGGAGGAACAGGAAAAAACCATCGGGGGACCCTGGGTGACACCTGGGTGACACCTGGGTGACACCTGGGTGACTCCTGGGCACTGGGGGAGGGAACAGCCACAGCCACCCCAGGTTCCTGCCCCTCCCTGCCCGGGAAATCCTGGAAAAGTCCCCCAGCCCTCCAAGGTGCTTTTCCAGCTCTCTGAGAGGAGAGCAGATCCCTGATCCCTCTCACAAATCCTGGAATTTCAGGAGATTTTTTATTTTTTGTTGGGCAAATTGTTCTCCTTTCCAAAGATTTCTCACCTGGGATTTTCCAAGAGGGCAAAAAAACCCCCAAAAGTCACTTTTGGGGGGAATCACTCAGGGACTGAAAGCAACAACACAAATTCCCAACCTGCCCCTGCTCTGCTGCTCCCTGCTCCACTCCCTCTGCAGAGTGAAAAAATAACCCGGAGAAATTAAATATTCCCTAAAGCTGGGCCTGCAGCGCACGTTAATGTTCAGCAGCAAAGAAAAAATGACAACTCTTTGTTTAGACTTTCTCCTAATTCATATTTCATCCGGGCCTCCCCTAATCCAGACCCAATCCATCTTCCCTCCTATTTGTTTTTCTCTCCCCCCTCCCTTTTTTTTTTTTTCCTTTCTTTTTTTTTTTTTCCTTTTAACCTGTTTAATCCTTTTAAGTTCAAGGATTTGAAAAGCAAATACTATAAAAGATGAAAGGTGCGTTGGAGGAAATCAATTTGATAAGAGGCTTTTATGGCTTGTAAACCTTATTCCGGCCCTTGGGCTTGAAAGGCAGCACTAATTTTAAGAGCTTTATGCAAGCCTCACGTTGAGCTTCAAAAAAGAATCCCCGTTCCAGCCTAAAAATTGTGGGGTTCAGGGGCTTCTCCTCATGTTGGCCCAGATTTGGGTGACCACAGCACGAGTCTGGATTTTTAGGAACTCCAGAAACAGCCAAAATTAGTTTAAAAGAAGAAAAAAAATGTTTAATATTAGGATTAATAGCGTAATCCTGAATAAATTGCTTGATTTTCTCCTTAGAGCTCTGCACCTGTGGCAGCTCCAGCCACGATCCCACACCTGGACTTTTACAAACCCATGGAGAAGCTTTAAAATGAAGGAGAAAACCCACAAAATATTGGGATTAGCAGCACAGCCCCCGAATAAAGTGCTAGTGTGATATTCTCCTTAAAGCTCTGCACCTGCAGCAGCTCCAGCCACAATCCCACACCTCCCCTGGCCAGGGAAAAGCGGCTCTGAAAGGGTTAAAGAGCTCCAGCCCCACGTCCTGGCCCGGCTCCTGTGGGGTTTTCCATTTATTCCGTTTATTTTTTGGTGGTTTTGTCCCTGAAGAGCACGAGCTGTTTGCAAACACCTCAATCCAGCTGTTTTCACCTCTGGAAAAGGCTCCCAGCAGCAAAAAGTGCAACTTTTATCAGCCGGTTTTCTCTGCCCTGCAGATCTGCAAAGCCAGGGAGCAAACCCTGCTCATCCCCCGGGCTGGGGGAGCACAGCAGAGCCCAGCCCTGCTCCTTCCCAGGCTGAGGAAGCGCCAGGAAATGTCCACAATCCTGGGAATAATCGCGGAGGAGGGCTGAGGACGTTTCCATGCTCCATTTCCAGCTCAGCTGTCTTGGGACAGGATTTCCAGCCCGGCCCAGGTGTCAGGTGTTCCCCCAGGATCCCATCCAGAGCCTGGGAAGGGACCAGGGGCAGAGCTGTGGTTTCATAGCTAAAAAAAATCCAATTTCGGGCTCATTCCCACCTGGGAAGCGCTTTGGGGGAGCTGGGAACAAAAATCAACCTCTGCTCACGGGATCAACCCCCAAAATCTTTAATAGCAAAGAACATCGTGGCAAATCCAACATCTTTATCCTCAAACATCGTCCTTTGGGATTCCAGCCTGGAGCTGCCTGTCCCTGCTGAGCTGCCGGTGTCCCCAGCAGGAGGAGGAGGAGGAGGAGGAGGAGGTGGAGGAGGAGGAGGAGGAGGAGGAGGAGGAGGAGGAGGATGTGGAAGTGCAGCTGTTGAGCTCAGCAGCCCCAGGGCGCTGTGCTGACACTCGTTCCAGCCAGCCTGCAACATTTGGCCACCAGAGCTGCTCCCTGTTTGTTTTGGGAGGACCAGGGATTGCTCAACAGCTGCTGGGGAGGCCTGCTTAGCCAAAAAAAAATATAATAATGCCCTACCCTGAGCACATCTCCAGGGAAACCAAGTGGTTTTTCCACTTATTTCTGTGTCACCCGCAGCAGCAGGGGACTGGAGCAGCCCCACGGGAGGGAGAGGAATCCAGCAGGAATGGGGAGAGGAGGAGGAGGAGAGAGGAAAGGTGACACAATGGGTGGCCAGGGCTGGGCCAGAGCTGAATTTCCGAGCGGCCGGAGGAGGAGGGAGCGCTTCCCAAAAAGTTCTGTTTGCAATCAAAAGGAGCATCCCAGAGGAGGGGCTGCCCTGACACCTCCAGCCGTGTGGGAAGGGCTGGGACCCCACCAAACCCAGCCCTGAGCCCCCGGAGAGCTGGATGGGACCCAGCCTGCACACAAGGGGTGGGAAGGGATGGGAAAAGCTTGTCACAAAGCCTTGAAACGTTCCCTGTTTCAGATATCTGGGGGAATGTCCTCATTTTAACAGCTTTGTTTTGTGTTTGAGGATAGGCTCGTCCTAACCAACAATTAGGCTGGAGTGCCCAACTTCCCACATCCCCATTCTCTGAGGATCTTCACACCCTACACCAGCCCCAGGAGCCACTGACCCCACAGGGTGACTGACACCTCTCTCTTGTTGAAAACAATCAGGAATGGGGCTCTGGGTTTGCAGTTTCCCACACAAAACCTCCCCCTCCCCTGTGCCGGAGCGCCGCGATGCCACCGCTGTCACCTTACACCAAACCAGGGACTGGGGAGCTCCAGAGCCCCCAAATCTTCCTGTCCTGGCTTTGGGGAGAGCCCCAAACCCTCTGTGGGTCAGAGTCACCCCACACACCCACAGTGCTGCCATGGAGTCACCCCGAGCACTTCCCTCCTCCAGGGACAAACCTGGGACAGGCGAGTGCCCCCAGCCCCTGCTGGAATTTTGGGATGGGATCAGGATCAGGATGGGATCAGGATGGGACCAGGATCAGGATCAGGATCAGGATGGGATCAGGATCAGGATCAGGATCAGGATGGAATCGGGATCAGGACCAGGATCAGGATCAGGATCAGGATCAGGATGGGATCGGGATGGGATTGGGATCGAGATCAGGATCAGGATCAGGATGGGATCAGG
>NC_031786.1:1456175-1457505 GCF_001522545.3 Parus major | reverse complement strand
CAGGATGGGATCAGGATCAGGATCAGGATCAGGATCAGGATCAGGACCAGGATCAGGACCAGGATCAGGATGGGATCAGGATCAGGACCACGATCAGGATCAGGATCAGCGGGATGGAGCTCCGGGGCTCCCAGGAGGAGCATCCAGCGCATCTTGGAGCAATCTCAGCACTCATTAATTCATTAATTACATCCTGCTGGCCCAGCCCTCCCCAGCTCTGCCCCAAAGCCTGGCAGAGCCTCCCCAGCCCTCGTTCAACAGCTTTAACCTCTTCCCTCCTGAGCCTCGGCCAAGGGGATGGAGGAGAATTCCAGGGGAGCAGCACTCAGAGGTCACCAACCCCGAACACTCAACTTCCTTCTTTTCCCAAAAAAACGGGGAGGGAAGGGGGGAGAGGCCTTTGCTCTGGTGGGAACCCACAGCTCCTGCTCGGCTTTGGGAGGATGTGGGCCCAGCTGGGGGGCGGCCAGGATCAAAGAGCCTTTGACATTTTCAGACCAAAGGGTCTTATTTTATTTTATTTCTGAGGGCCACATGCAGTCAGAGGCCTTTAATGGTGCTGGAAACAGATGGGCCAACAGCTCCTCTGCTCATCCAGGGCGCCAGGCAGGAAAACACCGCGGAAAAAGGAGCAAGGAAAGCTTTTCCTTCCCCATTTCCCATCCCTGCTCCGTTCTGGCTGCGCCTGGACAAGGCTGGAGCGGTCACCACCCAATTCCAGGGAGTCTCCAGCAGGTCAGGGTGGTTCTGGATGGGAATCGAGCCCCTCCAACAAAGGAATTGTTCTCATTTTCAATAAGGAACCAAATGAAAACGTCCCGACTTTTCCAGGTTCTCGATTTCTGCTCGGAATTGTTTTTCCCACTTTTCGCTTCACTCAGACAAGAGAAGGAAAATACAAAAGGAATGAAGGAAAGGGAAAATGCAAGGAAGGGGGGAAAGATGGAGGAGAAACCATTTTAGAGGTGGGAAAAATCCTAAAATTCAAAGCCAAACTTTTTTTCCAGGAAGAGGAATTCGTTAAGATTTTGGGAGAGAAAGGGTGAAGCTTTGGTTGGAGAATTCCCAAGAGGGTCAATTTAAAATCATCACCTCCCTCTGCCCCTGGAGCCCCTCATGGAATTACTGATCCCTGGAATTTCAGCACAATCTGCTGTGAGCTCCCCAAACTCAAAGGTTCTCCTTCCCCTTGGCTGAACCCATCTCGAGGTTCGACAAAACTCAGGATAACGCGTTTGTGGAATAAAACCTCTGGCCAAGCCATTGCCCATCGTTTCTCCAGGGAGCTCCATGTGCAGCTCTCCCAAAGGAACATTCCAGGCTCCATCCG
>NC_031786.1:1452235-1455438 GCF_001522545.3 Parus major | reverse complement strand
AATTCCCAGGCAGGATAAAAAACAAGTGGAAAACAGCTGGGAAAGGGAAAGCTGGGATGCAGACAGCGCTGATGGAATTTGCCTGGACCTCGGCACGGACAGGTGTGGTCACAAAGGTGGAGCCAGGAATGCTCCTGACATCCCCCAGGGACAATGTCCCAGTGCCTGCCCTGGGAAAACAGAGCAGACAAAATATTGGGAAAACCCAACAAAAAACGGTTAAAAATTCCCCACCAAAATCCCTTTTTATCAACAGCTCCAGGGCTTCTCCAGGGCGGCGCCCTCAGGCTCCAGGCTGGAGCAGGAAGGGCATCCCCAGCCCGGGCTGGGATATCCCGGATGCAGGAATTCCCCTCTGTCTGCAGGGATGGATGTGTTCCCATTATCCCGCCACGAGCGGATTTGAATGGGAGCCAGGCCGAGTTTTGCAGGCTGGGATGGAGGAGTGAGGCTGGACAGGAGCATCCAGGAGCCAGGAGAGCAGAGAGACACCAACCTCATCCTCCAGCGCTGTGGGAAACCAGCGGATTCCCATCCAAACCCAGCCCTTCCCGCTCCCAGCCCTGCTCCGGCAGCACCTGGAGCAAACAGCCCGGACAAGCCCTCTCCTTCCCAGGAACAGAAATAGATTTGGATCCCGGAGCTATTTTTATTCCCTCCAAAAATATTTTGACAAAACCCATTTGCATCATCCCCGGCGCTTCCCTTCCTCTCTCGGGCGGGCGAGGATCCGCCCGGGCAGGGATTGGAGAGGCTTGGCAAAAACAGGGAGCAGAGAGGGATGGAGGAAGAGGGACAGGGAGCTCCCAGGGATTTTGGGATCATGGAAAGCATCAGGGAGCACAGAGGAATGGAGGAAGAGGAACAGGGAGATCTCAGGGATTTTTGGGATCCTGGAAAGCAGTGAGGAGCACAGAGGGATGAAGGAAGAGGGACAGGGAGCTCCCAGGGATTTTTGGGATCATGGAAAGCAGTGAGGAGCACAGAGGGATGGAGGAAGAGGGACAGGGAGATCCCAGGGATTTTGGGATCATGGAAAGCCGTGAGGAGCTCGGGCAGCCGCTCCGGGGTTGGCAGCAGTGGGGAGGGAATAACTTGGCTCAGGAAAAGCAGCTGGTGGAAAACGGGGATGAGGAGGGAGAGCTGCCTGCTGGAATTTGGGCTGCCAGGCTGGCCCTGCTCAGCATCAGCACCCTGCCCATACAAACCCCATTTCCTCCCTCAATCACAGCTAAAATTCCATTTTCTCTCCCCCCACTGCTGCAGCCCCTCTTTCACCTTGACACCGAGACCCCACAACCAGCCCCAAACACCCCAAAACCATCCCTGGGCACAGAGCCAGCCCCTGAGCCCCAAATACACACGGTGGATGTGCCTCCAACCCAAAACTTCCCAAAAAACCCCGACCCCAAGTTCCACTGCAGTGCCAGAGGAAGGAGAAGGTCCTTCCAGGCTGGGGAAGCAGAGGACACCCCGGAGGAGGGATTTGGACAAGGCTGAACTGGGTGATCTGGTTTCCTTTCAGGCACCCTGGAGCTCTCTGTGGCAGGTGACACCTTCCAGCTGGATTTTCTGTTCAGTGATGGCTGCGATAGGAGCTGGCTGGAGCCTGGCTTTGTGCTGCCCCACACCTCGCTGGGAAGGGAGATAAAACCCTCCCCAGGCCGGGGTTATTCCCCCCAGGCTGGGGTTACGTGCTCCTCCTTCCATCACATCCAGGAGGGTGAAGGGAGCAGCTCCCTGGGAGAATTAAATTCTGCTCCCAGCATGGCTCAGGAGCAATTTCATCTCGTTCTTTTTAGGGGAAAAAAAACCCCAAGACTGAGGAAATGCAGTTTTGTTTGGGGTCCTCCTTGCCTGCTTCCAGTCCTTCCCTTGTTCTCTCTGCTGTGCTGAGCAGTTACAAAGTGACAGAGAAAATTCTCCTTTTCTGGAGAAGCTCCTGGAAATTTGGGATCTTCCTGGGATCCCATCAGGGATCTCTGGGAATGAGGAGCTGCCCCGTGGGGCTCTCACAGCACCCTGCCTGGTGCTGGTGGCTGCTGAGGTTGGAGCCATCCCGAAGCTCCCCCAATCCTTCACCTCACCCTCCTGCTCTTCCCTGCTTTATCTTCTCCCTCAACACCAATTTTCCAGGCCAGAACCTGCTCTGCTGGCCCCGTTTCAGCTGGATCCAGCCTCCATCCAGCTTCCTGCCAGGCTCAGAGATGGGAAAATCTGGGTGGGCAACAGGCACAGCACCCAAAACCCCCCCAAACCCCCCAAATCCTAACCTCAGGCTGGTGCCACGGCACAGCCACCCCGAGGCTCCCCCATCCCGCACCCCAAAGGAGCAGGATCGCGTTTGGAGACCAGGATTGATGTCCAGGAGGGAATAAGGAAAGGAACCTGCCAAATCCCACATGCTGGAAAAGCTCTGTGGATCCTGCCTGCCTTGCCAGGGACACCCTCATCCCCCTTCCCTCCGTGGGGTTTCAGCTCTGGGAGCCAAAGCGGAGGCGCCTCAGCCTGCCAGCTTTGGGGCTGAGCTCTCCAGCTCTCCCCACCTCCTTCCCTGCCTTCCCGTAAATGTCTTGGCCAGCCTGGGCTGGGCTGAGGGTTTACAGCAAAACCTGAGTGTGGGTGCTGAGCCTTGGGCTTGGCCACAGCTCCACTTTAGCCCTGGTGGCTCTTGGAGCTGGAAGAGTAAAGGAAAAATTAAAAAAAGGGCTGGTGAAGGAGGGAAACGCGAATCGCGGCACTGGGGAAAAAATAAATGTATAAATATATATAGATATAGTTTAGTGTGAGGTTCCAAAAGCTGACAGATCTTCAGCCAGAACCCAACAGATGCTGACAGAGTTCTACCAAAATCCGCAGTGCATCGAATCCCTTTCAGCAGCGCTCCGGAGGGAGCAGGGCTGCTCAGCAGCTGGCCAGGAAGGAGGTGTTAATCCAGCGTTCCCTGGGGTCAGGATCCTCCTGGATGTGCCTGTCCTGCAGGAAATCCAGCAGGCTGAGGGGGAACAGAGTCCGTGCCATGGCCAGGGACGAGGGTGGCAGGGGGGAAATGCCACTGTGGGAGAGAGAGGACGGGGGCCAAGGAGCAGGAGTGCCGACATTCCCTTCACTCCCCCTTTTCCTGGGATACAGCTGCCCTGCAGAGCCCAGCTGACCCAAATTCCTGCCTAACCCTGGCTTTGCCTGCCCGGTGTGGCCCTGAC
>NC_031786.1:1448689-1451835 GCF_001522545.3 Parus major | reverse complement strand
CTGTGGCAGGTTCAGCTCCAGCCTTTCCCCCTTCCCTGGGCAGAGGCAGAGCTTTTCCCCCCAGCAGGAGCCCGCAGCCCATTAGACAAGGCCTGATTGCTCCTCCTCACCTCCCCCGTGACACAATCGAGTGCGCATACAAGGCAGAACAAAACAGTGACAATTGGTGACAAATGGACTGCACAGCATCCCGTGGCCCCGTCGCCAGGGAGACCCTGGCCAAGCATGGGCGGCCGCGATCCGGGATGGCAGAGGGGACACAGGTGCTGGGAAAGCCGTGCCGGGCCCCTCTGCCCGTGGGAGCGGCCGGGGGTGAGCGGGCAGAGCTGCCCCAGCCCCGGGGAGCGCCCCAGGAGCGCGGCCCGTCCGGCCCGGCCAGCTCTGCCTCGCCCCGGCCGCCCCCCCGCTAATAGGGGTAATTTTCCACAAGTATTTTCCCAGGTCACGGCAGCGGTTTGACAACAAACAGAAAGGGGAAAGGAAGGGTTTAACTATTGCGAGCCCCATCCCGAGCGCAGCCCGGGGCTCCCGGCGCGGCTCGGGCCGGACGCGGAGCACAAGCCCGGCTTTGCCAGGGGAGGAACGGAGGCCAGCGGAGGGAGGATGACGCTGGCTGCCGAGCCCGGTGCTGGCAGGGCCGGGAGGCTCTTCCGGGAACATCTTGGAATGACTCAATGCCTTTTACTTTCAATGCGGGTGATGTCAATGCCCCGCAGCCGCCGTGAGAGCTCTTCGCCTCCAGCCGGGGCTGCGGGCGTCCTCCGGCGCTCCGAGCCGGGGCAGCGGCCAAACCTCGGCCTCCCTCCTCCACTGCAGCCACGAACATCGCCAAAGGCCGGGATAATCCCAGCTGCTTCCCGAGGGATACCAGCGGCGCCTCTCTCGCTCCCCTGCTTTACCGGGCACGCCGGGATTCGGTCAAAAGTTGGACTTGATGAACCGGGAGATTTTATTTTTCCCCCCCTAACCTTAACGAGTCTAAAAACGGGCAGAGAGCAGCTGCCAGCGGAACTTTGCTGCCAGCGGACAGAGCCGTACCCACCACCTTCACGTTCTCGGTGCCCCCGGGAGCGGTGCCAGAGCATCCCTGCCCGGGCTCCTGCCGGGCCCCGCTGGCCCCGCGGGCCTGGACCGTGCAGGTGGGCAAGAAGGAGTTAAGGCTGCAGCTGCCAGCCCGGCGGTGCGGAGTTATGCTCAAACTGTTCCCACTGCTGCATGAAGTCAGCTGTCATTAGGGAACAAAGGCGCCCCGGAGCAGCTCAAGTTGTGTCACACTCGGGAGGCGCAGAGACTGCTCCCTGATTAGGATTTCTAAATCCGTCCCATCGAGGCCACCGAATAAAGCCGCGGAACAATGAGCGGGGGCACATTCACACAAGCGGCAGCCCCTCCGTCCCCCCCGCCGCCCTCCCCACCCCCTCGCACGCTTCTCCTCCCGCCCGAGCCTGCGGCACTTCAGCTCCACATCCCGCTGGAGAGCACAGCCGGTGGCACAGCTCCTGCTGCTCCAGAGCCCGGCTCCTCATCCCCATCCCTTCCACATCCCACTGGGAATGGTTCCTGTGGTTCCAGAGCCCGAATCTCCATCCCCTTCCCCTCCACGTCCCTCAGGACACAGCTCCTGCTGCCCAGGCCTGGCTCCCCCCTCATTTGGGACATTTTTGAAGCCACCACAATGGAACACCTCCTCAGGAGGACCTCTCCTGCCCCAGGAGGCACCAGCCCTGTCCCAGGTGCCCCTTTGGGGATGGAGGAGGCAACACCAGGCACTGCATCCTGCTGGCATCTTCCCTGCAGGGGCCTGGGACACCTTCCCCACGGGCTGGTGGCCTGAACAGCATCCCACTGACCTCTCCTGGGCCACCAACCACAGCACTGGTGGCCACTGCAGCCTCTTGCCCCCACAGCCCTTCCCTGAGCCCACCCAGGGATGAGCAGTCACCCTCGGGGACGAGATGGGCACGGCCCAGATGGGCAGTGCTGCAGAGATGGATTTCCCTGTGGAACTGAGGGGCTCTCCACACCTCAAACTCACCCACACGGAGAGCAAACCTCAGCTGCAGCGAGGCTGGCTCACCTCCCTCACGCCTGGGCCTGGGGCACAGCTGCCCCTTCTTTTTTGGGGGGTTCTGGATTCCCCCACACTGAGCCCGAGCATCACCAGCACCCTCATCCCTGTCCTGGCCCCACGGAGGGGTTTGTTCCTGCTAAGCAAGAAACCAGAACCAGATCCCAGCGCTAAACTCATCTCTGGGTTTATCCCTCCCTCAGGTTCTCAGGCTCTGAGCAGGAGGGAGATGCTGGTTTGGCTACTGGGGGCTGTAAAAACCCTTTCCTTGGAAAAATCAGCAATCCCAGCACAAAAAGGACGCGGCACGAGGCAGAAAACCTTCGGGGGAAGCCAGCCGGTGGTGAATTTGGGACATTAGAACCCCCAGAGGCAGGAATTCCCTGGTGATGGCTGTGCCGATTGAGAGCTCCCATCCTCGGCGGCTCCCAGGCGAAAAGGAGGAGGAGGAGGAGGAGGAGGAGGAGGAGGAGGTGACCCTCAAATCCTCAACACCGCGGTTCCCACCGTGACAAACACGGCGGGGCTGGGCTTGTCCTCACTGGGGGAGCATCCCAAACCCCACACCTGTGCCCTCATCCCAAACCCCAGCCAGAACTTCCTCAGAAAGCCCCAATCTCCCTTCCCGGGATCCCTCCAGAGCCAAAACCACTGCGCCTTCCTCCCACCTCGCTTGGGATTGGGGAAAACACCGGCGAGACGGGGTTGGGGGGATTGGATAAAAAATGGGGAATTTTCTGTTCTGCCCTTGCCCCAAGGTTGCATCTTCAAGCCGGCAGCGGGAGGCCGGCAGCCAGCAGGTGCAATGAATAAATATCCCGGGAGAAATCCCTCTGGAGAGGCGGGGGAAGGGCAGGAATATAGATATCGGGATCCCCCCGCCCGCAGCCCCCGCGGGACACGCAGCAGACACACACACACTAATCCCGGGGATTTGGCCGTCATATGACATGCCCGGCCCGGCCGAGGGAGGGGATTTAAGGCACGCCTCTCCTTTCACGCCAGGAAAGGATTTTCATCTCTCAAGAGCACAATGAGAGGGGGAAGGAAGGAGGAAAGAAAGAGAAAAAAAAAAAAA
>NC_031786.1:1440156-1448608 GCF_001522545.3 Parus major | reverse complement strand
AAAAAAAAAAGCCAATCAAGCCGGGATCAGCTGTGGGCAGGGCTGCTGCAGGTCTGCCTGTCCCAGAGGGGGGTGTGGGGACACATATTGGGCCGTGTGGGAAACCCACAGGCTCAGCTTCTCACACATTGTTCTCCCGGCCGGCTCCCCCCAGCCCCCAGCCAAAGCCGTTAATGCCACAAAAGATACTTTGCCCATTGTGCCGGGGACAGCTGAGAGGATAGAGTTAGCCTTCCCCAGCTTTCCTGCCTCCCTCTCCCGCTGGAGAGGGGAAGAGGGGACAGGGCAATCAAAATGGAGAGTTTGATGCTCGCCATACAAAAGAATTAAATCCACTTAGGCCCCTTTCTCGCTAATCTCGGACTGTGGGGGGTTAAATATGGTTACATTTTCATTAGGTACTAATAGCAAAAGGGCAGCTAATGGTAGCACAGCCCGCCGCATTGTCATGCAGATGGTCCCCGAAGGGCTCCCCGGCCCGGCCGCGGGGCGATGGCATGCTCGGAGGGGGAAATTGTGTCACTCGCCATTGTCGCCGCTGAATTCCATCAATGGGAAAAGTCATGTTTCCTGGCGGCGGAGGAAACAAGTTCAAACGGCCGCCGAGGGGTGGAGGTGGCGGGGAGGCACCTGGGGACACGCGGGGACACGGCAGAGGGGCCGGGTGACACGGCAGAGGGGCCGGCAGGATGCCGGGGACACCCTTCCCTTGGGAGCCGGGATGTCCCCGCTCGCTGCCACACCGGCCCGAGGAGCCGCTCTCATCTGGGAGCTGTTGGGTGCTGGCAGCTGAGCCTGGCTCCCAGCAGGGCTCCAGAGGGGCTGGAGCAGCGAGCAGCGAGCCTTGGAGCTGTCGCTGTGCCCGAGCCACCCTGGCCAGGGCAGCTCTGCCCTCCCGGCCCCTCCACAGCATCCCGGCAGATCCGGCCGCTGCTTTCCCTCCATCCCCAAAGGGCTCAGCGAGCTCAGGGAGCTCAGGGAGCTCGGGGAGCCTGGATCTGGTGGTCCCACCTGCTGGAATACCTCTGGAGCCCTGGTGCCAGCAAAGCCGCCCCCTTGGGATCCCCGCAGCAGAGCCCGGGGGTCACGGACGCTTCCAAACCTTCTCCCTGCTGGAAAAGCAATCCCTACACCCCTCACAGGGAGCTGCTGTCTCAGCTGAAGGAATGTCACCCCTCAGGGACCAGCAGCTCCAAAGGAACCCCAGACCACTCCGGGTTTTGATGCCTTGGAGGTACCTCCAGCAAAAAGGAAAAGCACTCATTTGGGCGCCCTGGCTGAGCGCTGCCATGAGGAGAGAGCAGACAGAACGTCTCTGCCAGGGAGTGTTTTATAGGGTGAGAGCACTCTGGGATATTTTTTCTCGGGGTGTTAGGAGACCCACAACCCAAACAAGTCAGGGAAGTTGTGTCCTTTCCCCCAAAGCAACTGGCACGAAGGTAAAAAATCCATCCCTAGGAGCAGGCGGCAGCCCCGGCCAAAGCCAAGTTAAACAAGAGCGAGGTCAGCGCGCAGATGGAGCAGCCAGTAACTGCGAGGAGGAGGAAATCGATGCCACAGCCAGAGTTCAAGCACCTACAACCCCTGGGAGTCCTGGATCCTCCTCCAGCTCTGCCCCAGAGCAGCAGAGTGACGGCAACAGCGTCCCTTGGTGTCCCTTCACCTCTGCCCGTCCCTCTCGGTCCTCGCCGGGCTCCTCAGGGCCGGCACCATCACATCACAGTTTGTTTGTTGGGGAAGGGGCTGGATGAGCCTCAGCCCCTCTGCCAGGAGCTCCAAACCCCTCTTAGGCGAGGAGATTTCCATCTCCAGAATTATTCCACCCTCCCTGTGCGGCCCCTGGCCCGCTGGCTCTGGTTTCCCACAGTGCCCGTCCTGTCCCCAGCTCCTCAAGGACACCCAAAGTGTTGACGGGCAGGATTTCCTGACAGACCACACCGCTCCTGCCTGGCTGCCAGAGCCCAGCCCCAGCCAAACCCCCCGCAAGCCTCGCTGAGTTTTGCAAGCGTCGATTCCTCGGAGAGCGGCGTTTTCTGCTTCCCTCCGCCTTCCCCGGAGTCCCGGCTGGGCTCGGGATGAAAGCTGAGCTCCCCGATGCTCCGGGGCCAGAGCTTCAGGGAGAAAACGAGAGAAGGGGAGCGCGGGATTGGCTGAGTGTGGCAATTCACGCTCGGATTCTCCGCTGTCCAAGAGGCCTGAGCTGAAACGGGGCTCAGGCACAGTTTAAACAGAAGCCGCTCCTCTCCCTCCGTCCTTCCACTCACACCTGGCTGGAACTGGGTGGCTTTGACACCTCTGACACCTCAGCTCCTTTCCTTGAGGCTTTAAGGTGTCCTGCTGGTGGCACAGCTGGAGGATGGACGGACAGCACGTCCCAAACCCCGCTTCCCCAGGAAAGCCCCGTGGAATAACTCATTGTGCAACAGCCACGATAAAATCTCCACAGCTTGGCCCAAGCGAGCTCTCCCCGCTTTGGGGGGCAGCTGCGGTGTTGCAATCCAGGCTCAGGGTTAAGAGCTGGATTTTGGAAAGCTCATCCCCGCAAGGAGAGCCGTGGAGAGGCGGTGGCGTGTCCTGCCGGCACCCAGGAGGGGCAGGAGCAGCCTGGAGCCGCTCCAGGGGCTGACGCAGCCGCCGCTGCCTTCTGGCCCCAAATGGTGATTGTTTCCCAGCAAAGTCGGCCTAAAAACACAACAAAATCAAACACAGCCCTCAAAGGTTAACACGTGTTATTTTTCACCCCTGTGCCTCAGGACTTTCCGTGAGCCAGGGCGGCTCCTTTGCTTCCTTCAACCTGAGACACCAAAAAAACAACAAAAAACCCAAAGAGGGAGAGGGCAGAAATCAGAAATCTCCGATCTCCCCGGCAGTGGGAAGCGCTTTCCAGGGGAAGCTGATTTCGGCAAGCCAGCCACGTCCCAAAATTACAACCGGTCTCGGCAATTAGGAGAAGTAAAACATTAAAAAGCAGGAGGCAAAGTGCATTTGCATCTAAAAGCTGCCTTCGGTGGGGCTGGGAGGCTCAATCCGGCAACAAAGCGGAAAAATTCCCTCTCCATGAAGAGTTTCACCCTACTGGCACATCCCCCTCTCCTGGTGTGCGCCCCGAAAGCTGCGGGGTGCAGGGTGAGGATCCCCAAAGCTGCAGAGAGGGAAGGGTTAATCCATGCTCAGCCATCCCCATCCCAGCGCAGCCCCCGGGAGGGGGCACCGGGACCTTCCCATGAAGGATTTGCTGCAAAGTGGCTCCTGCAAACCCAGCCCAGTTCCGCACAATTTGTATTTTTTAATATTTTTTTAATTTATTTCTTTTTTTCCCTGCTGTAAAAACAGGTTTGGGTTTAACTCCGCAGGTGGGTGAGTTACCTGAAGGGCAGGAGGAAACTCCCACATCCGCTCCCCGAGCGCCAGCCCTGATCTGGCCGAGGAGGATGGGGAGGCTCCGGGGTTGGGTTTCACCTGCAAACACAGCTTTGTGCTCAAAAAACAGGAGCTGCGGCAGGCTCCGGGCCAAGAGCGGGGAGAGGCGAGCTGGAAATGCCAGGCAGGGATTGCTGAGGCTCTCCCGAGGAGCAGGGACAGGGCAGGGATTGCTGAGCTCCCCCTCCTCTCCAAGCCTCTCCCCACAACCTCCCACACCCCCAGGTTTCAGTGGGAAGCGCCCCGGTGCCAGCAGCCCGGCAGGGATGAGGGAATTTGTGGGAAAATCCACAGGGATGGAGCTCAGGACTGGAGTTTGGGGGCAAAAGAGCCCCTCAGAGACCTCCCAGAGTTCCCTTGATACATTATATAAAAATACATAAATAAAAAATATAAACCTATTTTTATTTTTAAAATATAAATATATATATACAAAATATATAAATATATTACATATATATATATATAAATAAGTGGGGGCACAAAAACAAGAGGGGATATTTATAATACCTATAGGATATTATATATATCCCCTATTTCTTTTTAATATATATATTTTTTAATATATTATATATATTATAATATCCCCTATTTATTTTTAAAATATATATTATATATATTTTTATATATATATCTCCCAGATTTATATAAGATCTATATCATCTATATTTATAGAACTGTAATAGATATTTAAAGAGATATCTAGCTATATTTATAGATATATAATAAATATTTAAAGAGATATAGATCTAGAGATCTACAGATATATTTATAAATATGTATTTCTAAAACACCCCTTGTTTTTACATTAAAAATTCTTTTGTTTTTACAAGAAAACCAATGGAGTTACAAAAATAAGGGGCACATCCACTCCAATCCTGCCCGGTTTCTGTGGGAGGGGGTCAGGAAATCTTTCAAAGGACAGGGTGGGGAAGGTGAGCAACGCTCAGCGCAGAGATTCCAGCTCATTTCTCACTTTATAACCTTGATTCCAGCTCTAAAATCGTTTTCTGCTGGAGAAGGGGTGGGCAGGAGCAGGCTGGGAATGAAGAGGGCACGGAGCTCTCCAGAAATGCAGCTGGAAACCAAAGCCCATCCCTGGAAGTGGCGCTGGAAGGAGCAGGAGCGCCGGAGCAATGCACAACGTGATACAAACACAAACAGATTTTTATCAAGCAAGGGCTTTTCTGCATTCAGCGCCAGAGAAGGGATTTCCTAGAGCAAATCTCATTAGGAATCCTCACCAGCCCAGCACCTTTCCCCTCCATAACAACAATAAAACCCCAAAAAAAGCAGGGCACACCCTTTCGAGGGTTGTTTCCTTCCACGCCGCTCTGCCCTCCCGCATGGGCTGTTCCCTCTGGCTGAGGGAGCCAGGAATGCTCTGCCTGGATGAATCCCGGCCTGCTCCAGCACCTCGGGGTCATCTGCAGCCCCTGCCAAGCCACAGCGCCTGGGAAATCAAGGCCACCCCAATTAGAGCTCCGAGTGGCCGGCAAGGCAGCAGCGGGGCTGGGCCGGCTTCCCCCAGGGAGGGGCTGGGGGTTTCTGGCCAGGGAACACAAAGGAGAAGGGCTGGGGGGGTTTAGTGGCTCTTTTGTGCTGTCGGGGGGTTTTCTGTTTGATTTCTCCTTCCTCCTCCTCCCCGTTTGTTCCCTATAAGCCCCGTCCCAACCTAAACGGGCTCTGAGGCTCAGGGGTGAGGAGGAACGGAGCTGGGCTGGAGGCTGAGCCTGGGCACTGCTGGAATTTGTCGGTGCAGAGGCACAGAGAGCTCTCCCTGCCTGCTGGGCTCGGCTTTGGGCCAGCCAGGCTTAGCCAGGAGCAGATCCCAGCTCAGAGCCGCGTCCTAGAGCTGGGCACCCTCAGGGGGCGTTGGATGGAGGTGGGAGCAGCAGAGAGGGGATGGGGGCACAAAGCCTCGTCCAGCACAGCTGAGCCTGCCTTGATCGGGTCACTTCCAGCCCTTCTCCATCCCCAGTGACCACAGCCAGCTCCAGTGACCACAGCCAGCTCCAGTGACCACAACCAGCCCATCCCCAGCTACAGGTGACCACTTCCAGCCCTTCCCCATCCCCAGTGACCACAGCCAGCTCCAGTGACCACANCCACAGCCAGCTCCAGTGACCACAGCCAGCTCCAGAGACCACCTCCAGCCCTTCCCCATCCCCAGTGACCACATCCAGCCATTCCTGAGCTCCAGAGACCACCCACAACCATTCCTGAGCTCCAGTGACCTCTTCCAGCCCCTCCCCATCCCCAGTGACCACTTCCATCTCCAGTGACCAGCACCAGCCATCCCCAGCTCCAGTGACCACATCCAGCCATCCCCAGCTCCAGTGACCACTTCCAGCCCATCCCCATCCCCAGTGCCCACAGCCAGCTCCAGTGACCACATCCAGCTCTCCCCAGCAATCAGAGGCCATCAGTGACGTGTTAATTAACACTTTATCCTCCAAAGGAGCTCATCACATCCAAGTGCCACTGAGGGAATGTGTGGTTTGGATCCCAGCAGCACCAGCCGGGCTGGGGATCTCCAGGGAGGCTCTGGGAACAGCACAGGGACTAATCCTGCTCTGCTCCCATCTCCTGCTCCAAACTCTTTGTGTTGCCCGTGTGTTTCGCGGCTCCGAGCGCAGGGGCAAGGCGGAAAGCAGCCCAGGACAAGAGAGAACGGCAATCCCTGCCCCCAGAGCTCTTCCAAAGGCAGCAGACAAGATGTAACATGAGGAGGAAACGGGCTGCAGGCCAGAGGGGATGCCATAAAAGCGGGATGTTTTGGAACCTCTCTGCCGTGGGCATAAATCACCGCCCACCTCTGCGCCTCGCCCAAAGCAGAGCCGCCTCCCTGCGGCCCCAGCCACCGCCAAACTGCAGCAAAAATTTGGCCAAACGGGACCAAAAATGGACCAAAATGGTCTCTGAGTGCTGCAGGCAAAGGGATTTGGCTGTGCCAGGCCAGAGGGATCCGTGGCAGAGCCAGGAATGGGTTCCTGCCCTCCCAAAGCTTTGGGGAAACTTTTCCTCTCCCCTGCCCTCCTGCCGAGGAGGGTCAGCTCCTCAAGGCTTGGATAAACCCCACAACACTCCTGTCACCTCTCCTCCCTCCATCCCACCTTCCTGTCCCCACTCACAAACCAGCCATGGCAAAAAAGGGATTTTTTGTGGTTTTTTTTCTTTTTAATCTCCTCAAGAAAGAGAAGCAGAACCGGGGAGAGGAGCAGCGCCTTATTTCCAAGAAAACACCCCAAATTTCCTGCCGGGCACCTCCCCAGGCCTGTGTCCGGGCTGGTGGGTGTGAGGGGTGTGAGGATCAGCAGGGTGGTGCTGGCAGTCCCCGGGCTGACCCCTGGGCCAGGGGCACTATCCTGTCATTAGTATGCACGGCACATCCCTGCGCTGTCTGCGGTTTGTTCCCAGCCCACTCGGCTCTATAAATCTCCACAAAAGGCCAGGGCTGGGGGGAGCGGGGCCAGGGGGATGGGAATCTAGCTGGGAATCTAGCTGGGAATCTTGGAATCCGCAGGAATTTCGCTTCCCCGGCGGAGGGGAAGGATGGGAATGCGGCCGGAGGGGTTGGGGTGTCAGCACAGCGCTGCCGGCAGGGCAGGAACCTCCCCGGCTGCTCCAGACTCGGCTGGGACGGACACAAACAGCTTGGAAAAGGAATTCAGCCATATTTCCCTTTTTAAACGCATTTCTGTAAATCACTGATTACCTTTCAGAGCCTCTCATGGGCCACGGGGATCCCCATTCCCAAAATTCCTCCGGCACTGCTCGGTCGTGGTTTTCACACAGCCCAGGCTCTGGCTGGCACAGGGGCTGCTCTGGAGAACAAATCTGGGGAAAATTCCTGCCTGGAAAGAGCATCTCCCTTTCCTTCAGCATCCCAATCCAGAGGGAGAGTGATCTCCCTCCCACAGCAGGATCATGGAATGCTTTGGGTTGGAAGGGACGTTAAATCTCATCCCACTCCAGCCCCATCCCTGTCCAGTTCTCCCCCAGGTGAGTTATTGCAGGTTTGGGGAAAGGCAAAACCAAACCCATTCCCTGGGGCTTTTCTGCATTAAAAACATCCCTGGAAACCCAGAAATCACCATTTTCCTGGGATGCATCAGAGCTGTGTGCTCTTTTAGGTCCCAAACACTTTGATTTTTCCTTATTTCTTCAATAATGAAGTTGGTGTTGAGTTCCCACGCCTTGGAATTCTCTGAGCATTTGAACCAACCCTGGTGCCTCAGCAGCACCTCAGCCTCCAAAATAAGGAAGAAATAAAACCCATCTTGAAGAGGAGAAAATTAAGGAAGAAATAGAACTTATCTTGAAGAGGAGATTTAAGGGCAGAGACTGAAGTGAGGAACAAGACTGGAACCTCAGCTCAAAGCTGATTTGCAAATTCCAGCCCAGGTGTTGTAACCCTGTTCCCTGGATGCCCGAAAATTCCCTTTTAAGCAGCTGAATCAGCGAATCCCAGAGTCAGCAGAGCCTTCCCTGCAGGCTGGCAGCGAGGAGCGCGAATCCAGCACCTCCTCGGCGTTTCTTTGGAGCAGGGTGAAGCCTGGGAACGTTTCTGGTGGCAGAATCAACCAGGAGGTGCTGGAAGGTTCCACAGGGACCAAAATGGTGATGAAACCACCAGAGATTCCACGTCTCATCTCACTGCAGGGTTTCACCTCATGCCCTGGCAGCTCAGCGGTGACAAAACCAAAACATTTTGGAGCAAAATTCTATTTAAAGTGGCCAAGATCCATTGGATCCCGGGGAAGGCAGGAGAGCTCGCTCCCCTCAGGTGGGAAGCCGGCACGTCCGGCCTCTGATGAATCCCTCAGATATTCCGGTGGCTGGGAGATAAGTGACAGGCAATAAAGCCGGGTTTAACTCTCCTAATTACCAGCATTGCACCCGTGAGTAATCCCCGAGCGTCCAAGGTGGGGCTCATTTTCCATCACGGAGCCCGGGCTGCAGGAATCCCATGAGAAACGTCTGCTGCTGGATGTGGCTGGCACAGGGGAGAGCTCCAGACAGAGCTTCC
>NC_031786.1:1428225-1439647 GCF_001522545.3 Parus major | reverse complement strand
ACCCTCCAAACCCTTCAGCTGCTGCTCCAGAGGACACCCCGAGTCACCTCCTCCAGCAGCTCGGAATTGACCTTGGATTAATTCCATATTTCTCCAAGCCTTCCCTCTCCTCCTGTGGCACCTGCACCAAGAGGATTGACAGGACCAGAGGGATTGGAGGGTGCCGTGCCTAAAAAAACAAGGAAGGGAATCGTGGGATCCAGCCAAAAGGTTCAGTTCGAGGAACGGAGCTGGGAATTGCTCAAGGTTTGGTTCAATTCCATGGAGCAGCAAAGCTGGAGGTTCTGGAACGGGGAAAAGCAGAGCCCCAACAGCAGGGAAGTGTCCAGGAGCGAGGACAACACAGACTGTGGGAATGGCTCTCTCCCTCTAATCCAGAATTCCAACAGAGCAGAACCCCTGGAATCAAATTCCCATTGAAGAGGCTGCTCTTCCAAATTATCCTTTGCTTTTCCAAAGTATCCCATTGCAGGTGGGTTTGGTGGGACCTGTGTCAAGGCTGGGGACAGGGAAGTGTCCCCTCAACACCAAGCTAAAGGAAAAAAATCCCCCTAGGGTGCCCAAAAACGTCCGTGAAGGATTTTGCACATGGATACGGGGAAATCCCTGGATATGGACACGGAATTCCTCATGGAATGCCCCGAGGTGGAAGGGTCAGCCTGAGGAACACCCTGAGCTGGAAGGGACTCACAGGGATCACCTCCTTGGGATGATCTTTAATGTCCCTTCAAACCCAAACCATCCCAAGAAATTCCTGGATCCAGCACAAGATCCGGGGGAAGGAAGGGACCTTTCCTTCCCGAAAAGGCAGCAGCAGCAGCCTGGGAACTCCAGGATTGACCCAGGCAGGGTCAGAGCTGCTGTCCCAGAGGAGCCTCCAAAGCTCAGCCTCTCCCAGCACAGCCCAAAACACCCAAAACTCCTTCCCAGCCCAGCATGGAAATATTTGGGAGCTGTTGGGAGCTGCCCAGGTTTAAACCCACAACAAGCAGCAGATTTTGAGGAAGTGTTTCACTCACACCGGAGCTGTTCACCTCCAGGATGAGAGGTGAAAACTCTTCCCAACTCTCCCACCAAGAGGGATCCAACCCCAAACTCCTCCTCGCCTCCCCTGCCTTCAGCCCCGAAAAAAGACAGAGGATGGAGTGGGAAAAAGAAAAAATAAAAAAAAGAAACAATAAAAAGAAATCCCTGCAGATTCTCATCTTCCTCCTGTCGTCTCCTCCAGTCATTGTTTGGCAGGACGAGAATTTCAGCTCTGGCTGTGCCGGGGAGCAGGATTAGACAGGTCACCGGGGGATCAGGTTTCACATTTTACCTTTTTAACTCCCCGGCTCAGCACGTAGGCTGGGACCTGCCAGCACCGGGAGCAGGCAGGGGACACAGTGACACTCCTGTGCCAGGCCTGGAGGTGCCACAGGATTCACCCACAGCTGCCAAACTCCTGGCGGCCCCAGGGCTCAGAGGAGGGGGAAAAATCAAAGGGGGCACAAGGGGAGGGGTTTGCCCCTCCAAAAGTAAAAATAACAAAAAGGCTCCTGCTGGAATTTCGTCCTAAAGTGCTCGGTTTGATCTGAAATGAGGAATTGCGGCAGAGCCAGAAGGACTCGGAACCCCGAGTGTCCGGATCTGGGAGGAGGAAAAGCCCCGGGGTTTGGAAAGCTCTGGTTCCTTCCAGGGCACTGTTGTGGCCACAGACTCGGGGCCATTGTGGTTTCAGCAGTAAAAAATCTCCTTTTCACGTGGTTTTCCCTCAGGCAGGGAGTGCAATTTATCCTGCCTTTAGCAGCTCCTTTCATCTCTTCAAGGTCAGCATCCCTCAGCGAGCCCAACAACCAGGTCTGAGCACAAAAATGGTCCCAGGCTGGATTGGGAGGCATCAAAAACTGGAAAAGACAATGATTCCATTCCTCAGGGTCATCATTGTGATAAAATCTGATAAAACTGATAAAAACACGTGCTGAACTTGCCAGTGTTGATAAAGTCGAGCTGTTAAGGCTCATTAGGATCCTTTGGGGTAGCCCAGGAGGGTTTGTGTTCCCAGCCTGGCCCTCTCCACCTGCAGCATCACAAATCACTGAACTCAAGCTGGAAGTGTCTTAATCTGTCCTAAAACCCATTTAAACTGAACCTTTTGTGTCCCCTCAATGCAGAATATTCTCTAATTCCATGATTTCCCTGGAGCCAGCATTTTTCCTGCTCCAAACTGACTCCTAATGTGATCAATGTTCAAGGTGGAGTTTAACAAGGTATTTTCTTCCCCATGACACACTCGTTAGTGAATTTATTATAATTACATCATTATCATTTATTCTAATTAGCCTCAGAAGAGCAGGGGCGTGAGGAGGTGGAATGACTTTCCCAGATTTCTCCAAGGAAGAGCCCAAGCTCCTTTCCCAGAGCAGTGCCCCAATCAATGACCCATTCTTCCTCCAACGACAGGGCAAAAATAATTAATTACCAGATAAATTATTTAACCTGCCCGGCTTTTGTTTTTTTCCTCCTTCACCAATTACCTTCACATTTATTACGCTGGGCACCGCCTCGCTGTTCCAAGGTTTGGGATGTCCCAGGTGTTCCCAGGACACCTGTGGGTGACACATCAGTGGGACCTGAGGGAAATTCTCACCTCAATTCCAGCCAATCCTGCATCCAGCCTGAATCCTCACCTCATTCCCAGATAAATCCCGCGGCCCAGCTTGAATTCTCACCTCATCCTGCACCCGAATCCTGCACCCAACCTGCCCAGGAGCCTTCCCGAGCAGAACAAGTCTCCAAAAAGTCCTGGACTCAGACACAAAACCCAACACGCCTGTGTCCAAGATTTCCCAGCTCAAACCACCAGGACAACTCCAAATGATCCCCAAGATCCGCCTCAAGCAAATCCCCGAGCGGGAAATTCAATAATTCTGTTTTCCAAGGTGTGTCCCGTCTCCCAGCTCAAAGGGAACGCTGCTCCAGGGATGCTGAGAGCAAAACGAGGGCAGGAATCGCTCAAATAACATCAACCTCTGCCTTCAATCCAGCCCATAACCCCCCAGGGCACCTTGCAGGGTTTGATTTGCCTCAAAACATCCGAGAAAGGCTCTGAGTTGTCTCCCTTTGACCAATTCAATTCACATTTCCCAGTCAGAGGAATAACAAAGACAAACTGGTGAGAATGGAACAGCAAAAATCCCAGAACATCTAAATTTGTTGCCCCACGAGCCAAACCTCTCATTTCTAAAATATTCTTCCAGAATGCACAACAGACCCCCCAAATTTGGGATGGTTCCATCGCATCCAAGCAGGAAAAGCCTCAATTATCAATTTCCAGGGCTGAGCAGTTGTTTCCCATCTCGGGGTGGTTTAGGAGCCTCTTTCCTCACAGCACAGCCACCACGAGTCAGATTTCCTCCTTCCCACCCCTCCAGTGCCTCCTAAAAACACAAAAAACTGGGAGAATCCAAGGTTTTTGAGGAAGGATGAGAGGGGTGGGTTTGTCCCTGGGCTCATCTGCTCCTGCAGGGCTCCAGGACCGCTTCAGACATTTCAACACATCCCAAAACGGTCCAGAACGTCCTGGTTAATAAAGTTCCCGAGATAAAGATAAGCCCACTCCTTCTCCCGGGCTAATTACAAGCCTATCACTCCCCAGTTAATTACACACCGCTAAAGATGTTATTAGGTGGAGATGGAAAAATCCGCGGCACTGGGAACAAATCCGTCTGCCCTGAGCTGGCTGAGAGCTAAATATTCCCAGGGAAAAGGTGGGAATTCTGCATTTAACCACTGAATGTGTTGTGAAAGGCTTTCAAATCATCGATTTCAGCCTCTCTGCTCTCCCCACCTCGTCCCCAGAGCCAAGTGACAAATCCAGTCCTTCCTTGCACACCTCCGGGGATGGGGACCCCAAACCTCCCTGGACAGCCCCTTCCAACGCTTGAAAATCCTTTCCGTGGGAAGCAATTCCTCCTGATGTCCAACCTGAACCTGTCCCGGGTAGTTTGGGGGTGATTTTCAGCTGATAAATGAGGACAAACACCCAGCGTCACACAAACCCCACCCGCAGCCCTGCGCTCCCCGCAGGCGGAGACTGAGCCGGGGTTTTAGGGTGTGCCCCCAAGAAATCCCCAGGAGGGCACGGAGAACATCGCCCCCCACTCATTCCCCTGCTGTTTCAAGCGGATAATTTTGGAAAAGAAGGCAGGAGGAGCGGGAGGAAGCTCCCGTCAAGCTGCAACGATCCCTGGATGCCAAACAGATGCACGCACCATGCTCTGGGTGATGTGTGGGACAGGCCAGGGCAAACCCCAGCGAATGCATTTCCGAGCTCGCTGCCTGAGGGCTGGGACAGGTAACAACAGCCAGGGAGGGAAGGGAGATAAAAAACAACAAAAAAAAATCCAAATTATAGCAAGCAACTGTCGGAGAAAACACTTGGAAAGGAGCTGGGGGAGAAAGGGAGAGAAGTGACAGCGGTTGGAGCACGGGGGTGGGGAAAGGAAGCTGTTCCTGGAGAGCCAGCCCCAGGGAAAGGCACAGAATGGGAGGATTTGTCCCCAGGATGGACCCCAGCCTCCATGGGGTTGCTTTTCCAGGAATTCCCGTGGCCAGGAGGGCTGGGAGGTGTCGGCTGTGGATCAGCAGCGACAGCAGGGATTTCAGGGAGCTGCCTGCTCCCGTTAAAGGCTCCAGGGGATGGAGAATTTACTCAGTCCCTCTTCACAGCGTTTGAAATCTAAAATAAACCCCCACGCTTCCCTTCCCGGAGGGAATTTGGCCGCTGGGAGTCTCTGGGAGTGTTGGTGTGTCCAACACCTCCCTGGAAAGGGGCATCACCTCACCCCTGAGCACTCCCCCTGCCCAGCTGCTGCCTCGGAGCTGAGCCAACCCCTCCAATATCTGCCAGCCCTGTGGCAGCTCTGGAAATCGGGGTTTAAGCCCCAATTGTGCCCAATTAAAGGCTCAGTCTCCAGCCAGGAGCGGCTCCCAGGCTGCGGCTCACGCTCGGTCCCTGCTGCTGCAGAGAAATCCATCCTGTTCCACAATTCCAGCTGGAAATCAGAGCCATTCCCTGTGGGCAGCCAGGGGGGAAGCCCAGCTGTGTTTCCTGAAGGATGGGAGCCTCGGTGGGGTCTGTCCATCACCAGCTGGAGGTGTGGAGGGGACAGGAATTCCCATCCCAGCACCTCTCCCAGAGCAGCCCAAGGGAATTTTCACCTTTGGGAACCCCCTGGACACCCCCAGCTGATGGAATGTGGCAGGGGCAGTCCTGGCTGCCCATGGAAACCTCTGGCTTTGCACCAAACGCTGAACTGAAACCATTCCCTGGCCACTTTCTGCCCCTCCACGCCCACGCCGCGCCATGGGAGGCCAATAATTATTTACCCAGTGTTCTATTAAATAAAGAGAGCGAAAAAAAGCAGGGTTTTAGGACAAGAAGAGCTGCTTATCATCTCCTCCAATCTAGGGCTGGGTTTTGGAGAGTCATTCGCCTACAGGTGACTGACAGCAGGGCTTGTGATGAAATCCTGGGTGCAAAAACATCTCGCCCCAAAAAAGGCTCCGGCGGAGCCAACAAATTCCATCAGCTGAGCTGGCACTGCCACACCACCCCGCTGCTGGTGGGTGCAGCTGGACCAACCCCAGCTGCGGAGATGATTTCATGGCCATCCTCCAAAATCCGGCCTCTTTGCAACGGGAAAAGTCTGATTTGAGCAGCACCTGTCCCTGGAGAGGCGGGAATGTGGCCAGGAGTGGCAAGGCACGGCAAGCCCTGGGCCATGCCTGCATGCCCGGGCCAGGAGCCTTGGGGTGCCCGGTGGCCCTGGGCACGCTGCTCCCTGCCAGGGCTGCAGCAGGGAGCAAACACCCTGCAGGGACAAGACTGGACACGCTGTTCCCTCTTTGTGGTGGCTCTGGATGCTGCCAAGCAGCTCCTTGGAAAAATCCCTGTTCCAAGCGGCCTGGACAACAGCAACGCAAAGGCTCAGGGGGATTTATTCACTCTTTATTCAGATTTATTCCTTTCCCAGATTTATTCCTTTCCCAGATTTATTCTTTTCCAAGATTCACTCCTTTCCCAGATTTATTCCTTTCCTAAATTTATTCCTTTCCCAGATTCCCTTCTTTCTCAAATCCATTCCTTTCCCCAATTCATTCTTTTCCCAGATTCACTCCCTTCCCAAATTCACTCCTTTCCCAACTTCACTGTTTCCTAAATTTATTCCTTTCCCAGATTCACTCCTTTCCCAACAGGAGAGGTGACATCAAACCCCCTTTGCAATGTTCTGGAGGGAGGGAGGCAAAATTCCAGTTCTGCCCAGGGAAAACAGGGATAGAGAGAGCAAAGAGGATGTGTCCAGGTGTCCTGGAGACCTCCAGCAGCAAAAGTCAGGAGTCTTGGCATTCCAGGGCACAGCGTCGTGTTTTGGAAGAGAGAAGCCCCAGAATGTTTCCAAGCTGAGATTCACCTGAGCAAGCTGCACAAAATCCCTGAAGTTCCTCATCCCCTCATCAAACTTAGGTCAGAGGTTAAGGAAACCACCTGAGAATTCCCAGAGGGATTCAGGTCAGTAAAATGCCTTTTTTAGCCCAACTGGGTGAGCCATGAGCTCATTCAGGAACCCACTCAGGACCCGTCACCCCCTAGGTGTGAAATCACAGAATCCCAGACTGGTTTCGGTTTGCAAGGACCTTAAACCCCATCCCATTCCACCCCTGCCATGAGCAGGAACACCTTCCACCATCCCAGCCTCCTCCAGGTTTGCAAGGACCTTAAACCCCATCCCATTCCACCCCTGCCATGAGCGGGAACATCTTCCACCATCCCAGCCTCCTCCAAGCTCCGTCCACCCTGGGCTTGAAAAGCCCCTTTAAAAATGGGTCTTTCAAGGGGTCTTTTAAACCCTGCTCTTCACGGGGCTTTGATCTTCCAAAGCCTCATCAAAAATGAGGATTATGAGCAGAGAAATAAACGCCACCCGTGTGCCAGGGAGAGTCCCCAGGATGTCCCCAGGCAGCGGCGTCACCTTCCCCGGGATCCCGAGGGGAGCTGGCAGCCCACATCCATCCTAAAATAAAGGTCCAGCCTGGTGCCTTGGCTTATCCACTGGGCTCAGCTCCCTCACTCCTCGCTCCTAAATCCCTTGTGACAGTTTTGGCCCCGGCCGCGTCCCGGCAGCCCCGCGCAGCCGCTGGATTAACCCCGCTGATGCACTCCTAAATCCCGGGGCCACCCAGAGCCCCGGGGCACTCTGAGTCAGCCCAAGCTGGGTCCACCCTGCCCACGCCCCTGGGAGACCTCAGGGGTGCGAGGAGCCCAGGAAAATAAAATTACAAAGAAAGAGATGCCATGGTTTCAGAAGAAGCCGGCGCGAGGTGGAGATTTTGGGGTGATGAAGGCAGGCTGGGGTTCCCTGAGCTGGGGCTGGTGTGGGGAGCACTGGGAGGAAAGGGAACAGCCCATGATGTGCAGCCCGTGCTTCTGAAAGGGATTTTTAAGCTGAATGTTGCCGGGGTGATGAGAACACGGGGCTGTGCTGGCTCTGAAATGCACCCCCAGGCTGGCAGGAGCACCTGGATGTGATCCTGGGAATGGGAATGAGAATGGGAACAGCTATCAGAATGGGAATGGGAATGGGAATGGGAGTGGGAATGGGAATGGGAATGGGAATGGGAATAGGAGTGGGAATAGGAATGGGAATGGGAATGGGAATGGGAATGGGAATGGGAGTGGGAATAGGAATGGGAATGGGAATGGGAATGGGAATGGGAATGGGAATGGGAATAGGAATGGGAATGGGAATAGGAATGGGAATGGGAATTCCAGGCTCTGAACCGCACCCCCAGCCCAGCAGGAGTGCCCAGCTGCAATGCCAGGAATGGGACTGAGAACAAGAATGGGAATGGGACTGGGACTGGGAATGGGAATGGGAATGGGAATGGGAATCACAGCTAGAGTTCAGGGGGTTGGAACCTAAGAGGTCCTGGGGGCACCCCGTGGGTCCTGCTCCCCCTCATTCCACCAGGAATGCTGAAAACACGGGAAAAATGAGCAGGTGGGACAGCCAGAGCAGCAGAGCCCAA
Source organism: Parus major (assembly GCF_001522545.3). NCBI lineage: Eukaryota > Metazoa > Chordata > Aves > Passeriformes > Paridae > Parus > Parus major. The sequence continues at coordinate 1,431,577 of NC_031786.1, read as the reverse complement.
ACCCTCCCAGTGTGGGAGCAGCTGGAACTGGGAGAACACGGGAATGGGCAGGGAAGGGATCGGGAGGGGTCAAAGATTTTCTAACAAGGAGATTGAAACTCTGGGAGCTGGGGAGGGGTCCCCTGGGCGAGATGAGTTTGAGGGGGCGTCACTCTCAGAGCTCCCCCTGCCATGGTGGGATGAGTTTGGGACAACGTTCCAAGGAATCCTGAGGACCAAATCCAAGGAATCCGAGGACCAAATCCAAGGAATCCTGAGGACCAAGTCCAGCAGATGCTCAAATATCGCCCAGCTGAGCTCCCCGGTCCAGCCTTCCCTGAGAAAGGACGAATCTCCAGGAACAGACTGGGAAAGCCACCAGGACACAAGCAGACCTGCACCGTTCCTGATGCCAAACTGCACTTCCAGGACCTGGCTCCAATGGAAAACATCCCTCTCAGGACCTTGCACCCCTGCAGGGAAATCTCCAGAGCCACAGGAAAATATTCCTCCTTTTCCTACAATTCCCAGGAGCTGGGGACATTGGGGTCCTGCTGCTGCTTTAGGAGGATGCTCCACGTGGCAGAGAAGGATTTTCCTGCTCTGCTGTCCCTCCATCAGCCTGGGATCCCGTGGATCTGAAGCAGTTTTGTTGAAACTGGCAATTTAATTAGTGAGGGGGGATAAAAAAAATATCTCTGGTATAATTCAGGAAGAAACATCATTTCCAAGTTAATGAGAGAAATATTTTAATTACGGCGCTTAACAAGTCATGACTCTGCCAAGATGTTCTCTTGGGGAGGCTGCACATTTTTTTCCCTGGATTTCAAGCGAGGCAGAGTGGGAGAGGAGAGGGAGAAAGCAGAGGAGGAAAACCATGGTCAGGAAGACCAGCAGCAGGAAAGGGTTTGGTAAAAGCAACAGGAGACTTTTCAGAATGAAGACAGACCAGGGAACATCATCTCAGGGGGGCTCTGGTGACACAGGACAAGGATTTAGGTTGGATTTAGATGGATAATGGGAAGGAATTCTGCCCAGTGAGTGTGGGGACGCCCTGGAATGGAATTCCAGAGAAGCTGTGGCTGCCCCCAGGAGTGTCCAAGGCCAGGTTGGAGAGGGCTTGGAGCAGTTGGGATAGTGGGAGGTGGAACTGGATGAGCGTTGAGGTCCTTCCCAACCCAAACCATTCCCTGGCTCCCTCCAGGCTCTCCCAGGCCCGTGGGTGCCACGTTAACGCTGAGCCCTTGGCAGCTCCCAGGACAGGAAGTTTTTTCCCCTTTGAAGGCGGCTCCTGGGGGTGAGATTTGTTTTCTCTGCACGGCTCAACAGAAATATCCATTTCCTCCTCAAAGCTGCAGCCCCGGCTCCTGGCAGCTCAGGTTTCCTTCACGGTGAAGTCCCTCAGTGGCAGGCAGGTCTCTGCTCCTCCTGGGGACACCTGGGACCCCCTCAGTGTCCTCACTGCCACCAGGCACCACCACAGAGCCAGCATCGCTTTCAGCTCGCCAGGAACCCGGCTTGATAACTCCACCGTGTCTGGCAGATGATTCATTGATTCCCCATGACCTCCTGACAGGTTCCCAGGTCTTTATTAGTCCTGAATCACATCTGCTCATAAATACCAGAGGGGTTTTTCACACCTTGGGTTGTTATTAAAGGAGGAGTCCTTTCGGCTGCCGTAGAAAAAGATTTCCTGCTCTCTTCGGCTTCTGCGGGATTCCAGGAGGCAGCAGAGCCTCCCCCAAACACATCCTCACATCTGCTGGGACTCCCAGCCCCAGCCACAGTTGGAGTAATTGAAAAGTTAAATAAGAGGAGAAAGAGAAAGGACTCAGAGCAAAGCAGAGTCATTGTTTACCTCCCGTGTTGGTTTTGAGATGATATCAAGCTCCAGAGCAGGAACTCAAACAGCAGGGACTGACTTTGATAAAACACATCCTTCCTTCCCTCCTGCATCTGGGGAGGAGCTTCTGGGATCTCCTGAGCGAGGGACACTGGCACTGCAGACACACCAACATCTCCCAGGGGCTGCCAGCAGGAGCCAGGACAATCCCCTGCTCTCCCTGGGAGCCCAAAACCATCACAGCTGGGGCAAAACAGGAGCTGGGATCAGAATGAAACGGGATGGGCACTGGGCTGCTTCCAGAGGGGCATCCAGAGCCTGGAGATTTCCAGGAAAACATGGAAGTGCAAGTTCCAGCACATAAAGTGTTCCCCCAGCCCTCACCTAAAGGTGCAGAACTGGGAACAGCCCAGGAAAACTCTCCCATTCCTTTGTGGGAAGCAATGGGGTGATTTCCCCTCTGCCTGGGGGAATGACTGAGCCACATCCTGGGGGAAACAGAATTCCTTGGGGGAAAACAGAAATCCCTGGGGGAAACAGAAATCCCTGGGGGAAACAGAAATCCCTGGAGGAAAGAGAAATCCCTGAGGGAAACAGAAATCCCTGGGGGAAACAAATCCCTGGAGGAAAGAGAATTCCCTGGAGCCAGCGTGGGAAGTTCACCTACGAGCAGGGCTGGCTGCAAGTCCAGGAGCCCAGAAAGTCCCAAATCCCTGCCCCAGCACCCTGAAGCCACCTTGAGCAATCCCACAGCACCTGCCCAGGTGGCTGTCACCACCAGCCAGGGCTGGCCTTGGCTGTCACCTGTGTCACCGGTGTCACCCGTCCTGTTAAACCACAGCTCCCAATTTCCTGAAACTGGAGAGCATTGTTGGCTTTGGCCCGGCTCTGGAACGTGCTGCAGGCTCCCAGGCTCCTTGGGAATGTGGGATTTACCAGGAGACCCAAAAATCCTGACTGCAGCCCTGCTCCAGGCGGGAAGGAGGCTCCAGCAGCCTTCCCCAAGCTGCGTTTTCTTTGGAATCCTGTTCCAATCCTGCCCCAATCCATCAGCCAAAGCTCCAGGCAGGAGCTGGGAGCTGGGACACAGCCACTGGTTCTGCTGGTGCAGCCCCACATTTTGTGTGTGCAGCCCTGCCTGGCTCTTTCCAGCTCTCCCCCAGCCCAGAAAACCCCTGAGTTTCAGAAAGCAAAGGGAAAACCTTGGGAACACCTCCAGGATCCAGCATTTGGGAAAATCTCCCTCTAAAAACTCCCAGACAGAATCCAGAGGCCTCAAGGCCAGGCACTGGGCTGCTCAAATTTGGGTGGGTTTTTTTAACCCTCCAAGTGGGTATGGAGAAAATTCCCTTATTTTAGAAGCCTTAAAGCTCCAGACATTGTGTGGGCAGCTCCAACAAGGATTGGAGGAGGGAATTCCCAAAACTGAGCCAGAAACAGCTCCAGGCTGGGGCCAGGCCTGGCCCAGGAGGCCTCCAAGCACAGCCCTGGTTATTTATTCCTGAATTTGGCCCTGGTTATTTATTCCTG
>NC_031786.1:1411710-1427645 GCF_001522545.3 Parus major | reverse complement strand
ATTTGGCCCTGGTTATTTATCCCTGCATTTGGCCCTGGTTATTTATTCCTGCATTTGGCCCTGGTTATTTATTCCTGAATTTGGCATTTCCCAGTTTTGCAGGCTGGGCAGGCCCAGCTCTCCGGGAAGCTGGACAGGGATGGGGAAAGGGATGAAACAAGGAGAAAGGAAATCATCCCTTTCCCCACAGGAGATTGGGGATCTCTCCTCCCCCCAAAAGTGACCCCGACCCCCCTCTTTTCCCTGGGGGCTGTTCCTCCTCCTGCCCCATCCCACATCCCAAGGAGAGCTGAGCTGTGGCTCTCAGGAGGGCGCAGGACAGGTGCTGTCCCTGTCCCCTCTCCAAGCAGCACCTGGAGAACCCCCTGGAGCTGGAAGGAGTTAAAAGCCCCCGTTTCTGAGGGATTTCTCCCTAATCTGGGCACATGGCCCGGGGATCAGGGCTGTGGGAGGTAGTGCAAGCCTGTGGCAGCGCTTCAGGCCCATGGCCCAGCACCTGACTGCCCCAGCAAACCCTCTTAGCCCAGCACTTTTCAAATTTAATTAAGAGGCTCCTCTGACGGGCTTAAAGCCGCTGCTGTGCCAGCCCCAAAGCGCTCCCAGGAGCCTGACAAAGGCAGGAGGGAGCAGGGACAAGGGTTTGCAGAGTTTCACCCAAAGCACGAAGCAGCAGCGGGGAGAAGGGGAGGAAAATGTAGGAAAAACAAAAAAAAAAACAAACCCTGAAGGTGATGCTGAGAGCTCGGGGTCAGATTCTTTTCTGCAGAGGTAATGGGGGAAGCGGGAGGAAATTCAGGTTAATAAAAAACGGGCTCTGGTGGTTAAAGTTTGCCAGCCCCGCTGAGGATCTGCTCACCCTGGGATGGAGCTCCTGATCCATGGGGCTGCCAGGGCAGAGCTGGGAAAACTCCTGCTTTGCAGGATTTGCAGCAATCCCCAGGGATCAGGCACATCCCTCCTCACCTCCTCGGCCATCCTGGCAAAAGTCACATCAGATTCTAATGTCTGTCCAGCAGAATTTATCCCAGGAAAAGCAGCTCCATCCAGGCAGTGTGAGACCCTCAAGGCACCATCCAGCAGGAAGATCCAAACAGCCCTAAAGACACCCAGTTCCCAAAATTCCTCCCAGACCAAGCTCCCACCTGGAAGCTGTGCCAGGAGCTGCGGATTCAATTACCTGCATGACAGCAGCTCCATGCCCTGACTTGAAACTGGAAGTTTTGGGAGGAAGAGTTTGGGTTCCCACCCCCCCCAGCCCCATTTTTGGCCACTTGGCAAAGTCCCCCCAGCAGGAAATTGGGAAGAGAAACAGTCTCATTGTCAATAGTGCCCCGAGCCTGTTTACCCAGGGCTATTTGCACGAGATAATCGCTCACAAGTGTCTCACCTCCTCCACGCTGCCACGGCCAAGTGATGTCATGGAAGTGGCATCCAGGGCAGGAGCCAAAGTGAACCAACATAACCCAGACCCAGCAGGAAATCTCCTCAGGAGCCTCTCCACGTGCAGGGAATGGAGCTCCCTTTCTCCCCAGGGATGGCCAGGACCTGGAATCTGCTCCCCTCCACCTGGAATAGAAGTTCCTTCCCCCACAGAACTCCCTTTCACAAGAAATCTGCTCCCTTTTTCTGCATGGACTGTCCAGGACATGGATTCTGCTCCCCTGGGACTGTCCAGGATGTGGAATTTGTTCCCCTTTTCCTCTGGGACTGTCCAGAATGTGGAATTTGTTCCCCTTTTCCTCTGGGACTGTCCAGAATGTCAAATCTGTTCCCCTTTTCCTCTGGGACTGTCCAGAATGTCAAATCTGTTCCCCTTTTCCTCTGGGACTGTCCAGAACATGAAATCTGCTCCCCTTTTCCCCTGGAATCTGCAGCAGAAGAGCTTTGTATATAACTGAATGCAGCTTTTGTAGGAGAAAAAAAAATAAATTAAAAAAAAAATAAAAAAATTAAACTTTGTAGCATTTCCAACAAGCACAGCCAGGAGGGTCCTGCTTGGAGGGGCCTCCTGCACCCGGATGGATTTCCAGAGCTCACGAAAACAAGGACAACTGGGAAGCTGACGTTCCCTCCAGCTCCTTTCAGCTCCCCGTGTTCCCAAAAGCTCAGGGACCACAGGGACAGCCCTGCTTGGCAGCCCTCAAAAAGAACCCTCTTGCCATTTTATCCCATTCTTTAAACAACTAAAAGCCAAGGGGGAGGTGGAGACTGGGGGGTATCAGACGATTAAATATCCCCAGCAGCCCAGAGAAAGAGGAGCACAGGAACACAGGAACAAAGGGGTGGGAGGGGGGGGAAAAAAAAAAAATCTGCTTTTTATTATTAAACTATTCTCTCAAATTTCTAATAAGCAGGTTGAAGTTTAAATTACCAGATCTCTGACAAAGTCAGGATCCAAACAGTTCAGGAGCCTGCAGATAACAATCGCCTTCCCCCAGATCGCTTTCAAGGCCTTTTCTGCCGAGACAAAGCTCCCATTCAGAGGGGCACAGGGACCTCGGGGCTTTGATTTCCCTCAGCTCTGGAGCCCCAAAGGCTCGGGCAGGGAGAGGAGCAGGTCCTGCACCTGCAGCAGGGCACGGAAAGGACCGGGAATGCTGGAAAACCACGGCAGCTCTGGATGTGTGAGCTGGACTCAGCTTTAGAAATCTCCCAGATTTGGGGGGAATGAGTGCACCCAGAGCTGGCTGCTCCGGTGGGAGCTGTGATCCCACACTTTGGGTGCTGGGGAGGATGAAGCCAGAGCCAAAGGATGTGCCACGGCTTGTCCGAGGTGGATTAAAGCTGGAAGCATTCCTGCCCCGGGAATCTGGCAGGAAGGATGTACCAAATCCCTGATAATAAAAGTTCTGAGGAAGCTGAAGGGGAAGAGACATTTGATAGTGGATGGGGAAGGTGAGGCCGGGCTGGGAGAAGCGGCAGGTGATAAACACAGAGAACCTGGGGCAAAGAGCAGAGAAATCTGCATTTCCAGCAGCACAAATGCAGCCAGATCCCGAAAGGACGGGAGGATCTGCAGATCCCGGGCTGATTTCTTCTAATTCCTGTGTCACAGTTCCTCTGGTAGCTGTCCCCAGCTGGCACACAGACACAGACCCTGCTTCCAGCTGGGCTTTGGGTGTGTTTGCAGCTCAAAGCCATGGCTTGTGTCACTCGAGGAGCTCCTGGTGCCACCAGCTCCCCTCAACCTGTGTCCCCCGAGGCACCGGCGCTAATTGGGGTTAATTAAGCAGGTGTCGAGGGGCCAGAGGGGTCGGGAGCCAGCGGGGGGACCCTGACTCCAAGGCACGGCTGGGCACTCATCCCTCGGGATCAGCTGATCCAGCATCCCCTTCATCCCTGGCACGGGAATTGAGGATTCTCCAGGAAATGTCATCCCTTCCATCCCTCCCCTCAGCCCCAGCTGCTCCTTTCCGTGGCGAGGGAGGAGGAGGAGGAGGAGGAATTTGCTTTCCCCGTGGGTTTTTCCCTGGCTCCCGGTTCCCACCTCGCTGCCCTGGTCAGCACTGAGGCTGACAATTCCGGCTGAAAAGGCTCCACATTCCTGCCCTCCCTCCCCACCGGCCCCAGAGCATCGGGAAGGAGCAGGAAGGGGCTGGCAGAGCCCTGGGCACGGCTCACCTGGAGCAGGTGAGCTCCCGAGGGATGCTGCACAGCCAGGGCCAGCACGGCAGGAATTCTCCTCCTCCTTCCCGGGAATGTTTTGTCCCACCTGCCCAGCAGCTCATGGAGCTGCCAGTGAGGTGAAGGACAAGAACAAACCAACATTCCCTAAATCCCCTTCTCTCCTGGAGCCTGGAATTGAGGCTGAATTTCCTCCCCCACACGGTGAGGAGCCCAGCACTGCTCAGCCTCAGGGTTGTGTGTCCCACCTCCTCCAGTACCAGCGCCAAAACTCCCGAAAAAGAGGGGAAATGCCCAGAAGCAGCATTTGGGATTTGGGACAGCTGCCCCAGGGACACGCTGTGCCCAGGAGCTTCACCCTGCCCACCCCAGCCGTGGCTGAGAGCGGCTCCAGCATCCAGCCCAGGAAGGCAGAGGAAGGAGATTTAATTCCTGCTCTGCCAACAGCCCATAGATCACCCTGGAAAAACTTCCCCCGCACCCTCCCGGCCCAGCCTGCCGTCACAATTCCTCTAATTAATTCAGGAGAAAATTAATTACGGCAGGATTTGCGGCAGCACAGCATCTAATGACCGACTCCTCTGCTCCAAAGCAGATCATCCCAGCTCCCGTCTGCGCTGCCAAACCTGGCCCTGCCGCCTCCCCCTTCCCAGCCCAGCACAAAGCCCTGCTCTAAATTAGGCAGGGAAAGAGTGGCTTGGCAAAAGCGAATCAGAGCAGCGAGGTCAGGCCCTGAAAAACAACAGCGGTGCCTAAAGAAACCCCCGGCGTTAATCCCGTCATGCTTCCGCCAAAGATTCCCCTTTTCAAGGGTTTTCTTCCTGGTAAACAAAGTTCTCTCCGTTGGGCTGTGAATTTTAGGACATGGTTGCTTGGTAATGCCAGGCTGCAAACCGGGGGGTTTGTCCTCCGCAGCCTGCAGAGGATGGCACGGGGTTTAGTGAGGAAATTCAAAAGGAATTGGAATCTCGGGGCAGGCAGAGCTGATTTGCAGCACAGTTACTCCAGCCCGAGGTGGAGTTTTGCTCCTGGTGATTTGGGTTTGTGTGAAGATGCTCTGCCCATCTCCCCTTGCTCCTGAGGACGTTCCCAAAAGTTTGTGATGCCCAAACCTGGTGTGTTTATCTCCCACCGAAGCCCTGGCCCTGCTCCAGCCCTGCTGTGGACCTGCTGCCCCTCACCCAGGGGCTGGAGCTCGCTCATGGCCGTGCCCTCCCTGCCCTGGGGTCCCTGTCCCCACCCCAGCCCCCGGCACAGCCACCACACCAAACCCTTCCCATCCCCGTGGAGCGGCTCCTCCTCCCCGCATCCCCCACCCCGCAGCGGGGAGGATGAGCTGCGGCAGCAGCCAGGGTGGGGGACGAAGGAAGAGCACGAGCTGGGAATGCTGGAGCCATCCCAGTGTCCCTGAGCATCCTCCAGTGTCACCCCCAGCGAGGTGAGGGGGTCACCGAGGGCTCTGCGCCCTCAGAAACAGCGCTTGGCACAAGCCTGCTGCAAACAGCCAGAGAAACTCCCTGTGCCTGCCCTCATTCAATCCCAGGATGGTTCCAGCAGCTCCGGGAGCTCGGCAGGACACGGAGATGCTCCTGGTCCCACACCGAGGCCCCTCCGCACCGTGAGCTCCCAGCGGTGCCCACGAGGAGAGCACAAACACCGGCGCCGCGGCCCCGAGGGCTCCTGGCAACCTGTGAGGAGCAAACAATCCTCCTGATGCCAGCCTGAAACGGGTCAGGAGCCTTCCAGGGCCGGGCTGGCACAGCCTGCGCTCCCAAAGCCACGATCCCACTGATTCAAAAGGAGCTCGGCGCCACAATCCAGCTGGCCCCAACTTCAGAGCGTCCCCCGAGCCTGAGCGGCTCCTGGAGACCCCCCCAGCTGCTTCCAGCCTCTCCAGCACCCCAAAAATCCCCCCGGGCACCCAGCGCCAGCCCCTGTCCCGGCAGGAGCAGCCCGGGATTGGCAAAGGGCTGGCACGGTGCCCGGCTGCCTCAGGAAGCTCGGGGGAGCTTTTTGGGGAAGGGTTTGTTCCAGCTCCTGGCTGGCCCTGCCGGTCACACTCCGTTATATAATCGATGAGAAATGCCAGCGCCCACGGGGGCACCGCCAGGGAGGCAGCAAAGCTCAGCTCCGGCAGCGAAAAAAAAAAAAAAGAGATTTTTTCCCCCCCAAAAAAATGTTGAATTTTTTTTAATTTGAAAATTTTGAAAAGAAAAAAATTCTCAGAAAAAAAAATATAATTATTTATTGTATTGTCAGTGAACTGCTTCTCTTTCCACCAGGCAATGTGGGGAAATCATTCATTTTCAATAATTAAATAATTTCATAACAAGAAAACAAAAAAAATGCACTGGATTTTGTAATTGCTCTTTTTCCCCAGTGAGCAGAGAGGGCGAGAAAAACGAACAGCAAGGGTAATAAAACAAAAAAGAAAATTAAAAAGTAATAGAACAAAAAAGAAAGAGTAAAGAAGGGTGCACACAGATAAAACAAGATTAATTTTCAGCCCCGTTTATCCCCTGCTCGTGGTACAGGCGAGGTCTGAGGAGATCAAAGCAGGCTCACACTTATTTCAGTCTCTGAGTTTTCCTCCCTCTCCAGAGGTGTCCAGAGCATCCCCTGATCCCACTTTTCCCCTCTCCCTCACTCCATTTTTCCCAGGTTTCTGCAGGAGCAGCGGAGCTCTGAGCTCAGCAGGAAATTTGCATTTTATCGATATTCCCACTCCAGGGAAATCAGCCAAGGAAACTGCACAAAGTTCCAGAAAGGACCAGAGAATGTTACAAAGTTGTCTTTCAAGTTGCTTGGAATTTTGGGAAGTGGGGGTGTTTTTCATTAAAAATAAAACAAAAAGATAAAACAAAGCAAACTTAACTTGTGCCCAACTCAGCTCTTCACCCAAACTGTTTCTAAACCCGGATTTGAATAAAAACCTGATAAGATTTTTTTTTATATAGGGAAAGCAGAAGGGATTATATCAGGAAAAGCCTCTCTCTCCTGAGAAAATGAGGGTTAAAGGTTCTTCCACAGCCTCCTGCTCCGAAAACAGGGGGTGAACCCCAACAGCCGAGTGGGGACCCCCGAAGTGGGGAGGAGAAGATAAAGCCCCAGCTGTGGCTCCTGCAGCCCCTCCAGCAGCCCCAACTCCACTGGCTGCTTGTTTTCCCAATTTTTCCACAGCAAACCAGGCCAGTTGGAAAGAAAAGAAGTAAAAAACAGAGGGGAGGGGGAGGGAAGGACGGAGGGAGGGAGGGAAGGAGGGGGAATTAACTCTTTGCCACCGCGCTGTCCATCTCCAGAGGATTTTAATCCTGCCACGGCAAGGTCAGAGTTGAAGCCTGGGGTAAAGGGCTTTGTTTTGTCCTTGGGAATCGCGTGTGAGCAGCGGCAGCCGGGACCAGGTCGGGGCCGTGGGCTGGAGGAGGCAGAGCCGCAGCCCCTGCTCCAAGAACCAGCTGCTTTTCACTCCCACCGACATTTCCAGCGCCTCACCCTTGAAAACTGCGGGGTTTTTGCTAAACTGTTTCTTTTGTAACGCTTGAAAGTTTCTTTTCAGCTTTCTCCTTCAGCGCCCGGGGATTTAAGAAGTATTATCTGGGGGTTGGGGAAAGATTAAGCCGTGCTGGAGGAGCTGGACTCAGACTCCCAAAGGACGCTGAGCATGGGAAAGGCTCGCAGCGAGCAGGGCAGGGGCTGCTGAAGGTGTGGGCTGGGGGTCTGAGCTCCAGAGGAGCCTCTCCCACCCTGTCCCGGCTGCCAGCGCACCCCAAATTCCATCGGAATGAGCTGCAAGTGCCGGAATTGCGGGAGCGGATCCCCGCCGGTCCCACGCTCCCCGCGGCCGCGGGCAGAGCGCGCATCTCGTTCCCATGGCAACCCCGCATCCCGCCGGGATGGGAGCGATGACGTCATCGGTCACGCAGCCAATGGGAGGCCGCCGAGGTGATGTCATAGCCGCGCCCCCCCTGCCCCGCCCGGCGGGAGCGACCCCCGGGCCCCGCGCGGGTGGCACCGGCAGGGGACAGCCCCGGCAGCGACACCGGGGGACACCGGGGACACTGGGGGACACTGAGGGACACTGGGGGACAGCCCCGGAGACACTGAGGGACACTGGGGGACACCGGGGGACACTGAGGAACAGCCCCAGGGACACTGGGGGACACTGAGGGACAGCCCCGGGGACAGCCCCACCTCATCCCACTTTGACTCTGCACCCTCAGGGCTTCGGAGATTTTTGCCCGAGTGTTTCTTTTCCCTCTTCGCTGAGATTTTACCCCGAGCTCGGACAGAGCGTCCCGGGGTGGCCCCAGGCTGGCTCGGGTCAGGAGCCACCGCTTGGAACGAGACACGGGACAGGGCCCGGTGGCACCGGGAGGGACACGAGGGTCTGCACGAGGCCCCGCAGCTCGGTCACAGCGGCCGAGCAGGGCTGGGAAACGAGCAGGGAGGGCAGACACACGGCCAGGCAGCTGGGAAGGAGCTCGGAGGTGCCAGGGGGGCTCTGGATCACTCAGCCGGGTGACAGCAGTGTCCCCTCTCTGCCCCCCTGCCTGGCCAGGGGCACGGCTGACTCAAAGGCTGACTCACCCCGCTCAGCCAGCTCCGTTCAATCGGGCTTTAGATTAACCCGGGCTCCCAAAAGCCCTTCCAGGGAGGCCCCCGCGCCCCGCTGCGGGCTCGGGAGCGCTGCGGCCCCGGGTGGCCCTGACACGGTGCCAGCAGCGGTGTCACGGCTGTCCTTGCCCGGCTCACCTGCTCAAACACCCCGCGCGTCACTGCCCGCCCCACGCTGTTGCCAAAACTGCGGCTCGGCCGCTCCCGAGGGAGAGCAGGAAAACCTGGCCGGGCACAAGGGGTGGCTGCTGCCAGCCAGCCCCTTCAGCCACCCTGGGGTGGCACCTGGAGCCATTTCCCGCTGGAATTCCAGGCGGGCACGGCCGGGAAAGGTGCTCAGAGGGGAGGCAGAGCCCCAGAGCCGAGCCCAGCATCGCCCCCCAGCAAGAGCCGCTAATCGGGGCATCAGCAGAGCAGGAATTTTATCACCTGGGGACAGTTCCAGGCAGGTTTCTCCTCCTCAGCCCCTGTTTATCAAACACCGGGCCTGGCCAGCACCGCACGGGCGGGTCCCACCCGGCTCCGGCTTAGGGAGGGGGGGTTTGGCTGCTGGGCTTTGTCCGCCCGGCTGAGCCAGAAGCAGAGTTTCTCCCTGAGCTCTGAGCTCCAGGACAGCACGGCTCCGTTTTCCCAGGCTCTGCAGTTCCAGGCAGCCACGGATGGAGAAGCAGCAGATACCAAACCTGTCCCAAGTCCAGCATTTATTTCTAGCAGCAGAGGGGAAAATCCCTTTAGAAAGGGGAGTTTGGGAATCAGGCAGCCCATGGCTCAGAGTCCTCAGCTGCAGAACCTGTCCTGCTCCCAGCACAGCCCCAGATCTCCCTGCCAGCTGTCACAAGTCCCTGTCCCTGCAGTTCAGTGTCCCAGAGCCCTGGGAAACGCCGGGAGGGCTCTTCGGGGATCACCTTTCCTTCCCTGCCACTGCCCAGCCCTGACACGGCCACCCCAGGGCTGCTTCCAGCGCCAGGGATTGGAGCTGGAATCAGATGGAGACCTCCAGGCCTTCACTTGCCAGTTTGGGATGAGATTTGGGGTTGGATTAGAGGGACACTGAGGATGACAAGGCTCATGATACCGTGGCTGGTCAGCCACAAAAAGCCAGGCTCAAAATCCATTATGATTGATAAATCATTGTTTGGTACAGCCACAAAAATCACAGGTGAGTCACGACATGACACGATCACAAAAACTCACGGCGGATTTTAGGATAACCCAACAAACACCTCTGGATCTCTGCCAAGAGCACCCCAGAGAGGACGGCCCCTACCCGGGCAGCTCTCTGTGCCCTGAGCCTGGAGCCAGACCCTCCGTCCTGCTCCATCCCCATCCTGCACAAACCCCTCTCCAAAGCGGCTCCTCCTGCACACAAAGCCTCGCTCGCCATCCCCGGAGCACGGGGAGCGGCTCCTCCCTCGCCTGCCATTCACAAAGCCGGGGCAGGGAGAGGATTTGGCAGCTCCAGCCCTGCCCGACAGGTTTGCTCTGCTGTCCCACATGGTTCCCGCTGCCGAGAACCCCCCGGGCGCAGCGGGGCACGGCCGGCAGCGATTGCGATCGGCTGCAAAAGCGTTGGGGCAGCTCCAGAGCTCAGCCGGGGCAGCCCGACACCCCCCGGGCCGGATTTATGAATGAGGGAAGCCTGGTGTTCCCTGGAAATGTCAGGATAAATCACCCTCCCCTCTCGGCACAGCAGCAGCAGCTGCTCCCTCACGGACACATCCAATTCCCCCTCTCGGAATGGGTTTCTTTCCCTGCCCGGGGTGCGGGGGGATATTAAAGGAAGGGGAGAGGATAAATTTGGGAATTCCAAATTGCCCAGCTCGCCTGCGGGTCGCCCGTAAAAAGAAAAAAGGGGAAAAGCCTCTGTGGCCACTCGGAGCTGTCCGGGGGTCCCTGCAGCAGCACCCGGGGGCTTTGGGGACCAGGAAGGGAGGACAATCCATGGATTCAGCACTACATCCAAGTGAGGAATTCTGGTGGCCCCAGGGGCTGTGACCACGAGCACAGAGAGCTCCAGGAGGGGCCAGCCCTCCCCACCATCCCTCCTGATCACCAGGACACGGATCACTGCGCCAGGGCTGTGAACTTCGGGAAAACCCTCAGAGCTGCCACCACCTCCTCCTCCATGAGAAGCCAGCCTGTCCCAAAAAACCCCGATCCAAGGGGTCAGGCTGCCCTCCCAGCACTCCCAGCACCCCCGGGATGGCTCTTCCCTGCTGCTGCTTTCCCTGGAGCTCAGCTCCGTTCCCCAAAACACTTCGGGAAGAGCCGCAGCTCCTTCCCCGCCCGTGAGTCACCTCCTCCCAGCATCGATCAGGAATTTCTAAAAATAACCGCAGATAATGATCTCAGGCTCGGGTGTTGGCAGGGCAGGAGAGGAGCCACAGAAACCGGGGTTGTGCTCCAGAACATCATCCCACATTTTGACTCAGGACTTGGGTATGGAATGACAGCCCCAGACACCCTCGGGGAGTTTCCTTCAGGGGATTTGGGGGAAGAACAAAATAATCCCAAGGTGCCAGCAGCATGGAAACTCTGGAGCGTGGAAATGTGGGAAGCAGAGAGGGAAACGTTCAGGGGCCAGCAGCAGAAGTGGCATGCGGGAGGTGGATATTCCTCAGGAGAGGAGGAAAGAGGTTTCTCCACCAGGATCCATCCAGGAGACACGAGATCATGGAATGACAGGAGGAAAGAGGTTTCTCCACCAGGATCCATAAGGGAGACAAGAAATCATGGAATGGTTTGGCTTGGGTGACCTTGAAGCTCAGCTGCTTCCATGGCCAGGGACACTTCCACTCCAACCTTGAGCGCTTCCAGGGATGGGCATTCCAACCAAACCCTCCCCTTGCCCCATCCCAGCATCTCCAGCGGGAAGCCAAGGCCTCCCAAAAACTGGGTGTAGAGCTGAGTTTTCCCTTTCCCACCCCAAGACCCCCTGGCTGGGGAATGCCCATGCCTGGCACTGCCCTAAGCCCGTCATGTGCCCGTGCCAGGGCAGATTAATCCCCCCGGGCTCCGTTGTGTCACCGCGATTAAATCAGATTTACTGCCCCCCTCCCCTCGCTCCCTGCCCTTTCCCGACAGGAATTCTACTGGCTGGGCAAGGGGAAGGGCTGTTCTCGTCACTGAGAGGAGGGAAATCGGGAAACGCTTCATTCTCCACTTGGAATAATCCTCCCCTGCAGCCAAAAACCTCGGCGGGGTCTGGGACTGGCATTGCCAGGCTGGGGCTCACAGCGGGGCTGGTGCCAGCCCTGGACATCCCTGGGGCTCCTTTGGGGTGACCCCTGAGGGAGGGTTCAGTCCAAAGCCATGGGGATCACCGCCTTTGCCTGGGGAGCTGGTTAATTAGCGCTAATTAACATTTCATCCCCCAGGCTCGGGTGTATTTTTAGCCGAAACCCAGCAGATCCATTTGGGTTTCTCATTGTTCCTTCAGCACCTGAGCCCAGAGCCACAAGCCCATCACCACAATAACCACGGGAGAACATTCCTGCGCTTTCCACACCCACATCCCCGGCAGCGGGCAGCCAGCCTCCCAATTACAGCAATTAACCTTGTGGATATTAATAAACCGGGTTTCCCAACAGGAAAACCTGCAGGGGCTTGTTGGAGGAACGAGGAGCCCCGGGCGGTTTTTGGGGGCGGGTGGGGGAATAATTGAAATTACAGGATGAGGCCGTGGGGTCTCCAGAGGTCTTGGAAGCACCTCCTGGTGCGGGGAGAGGTGGAAAGATCAGGAGTGTCCTCTCCATGCCAGGAAGATCCTGCAGAACCGGGAATTGGGAAGGTGAAGCTCCATTTTCCAGCACGGAATTATCCAGGGGGATTTTCCAGGATTTAAGGGCCACCCATTCCCAACATAACCTGGACCAAGCTCCAGGAGGAGTGCAGGGAGATGAAATATTTCCTCCTCCTGGGGCCGGGAGCTGCTCCTCATCCTCCTTTTCCAGCCTGGGAAGGTTTTATCCACCTTGATGGGGTTTTTTAGGGCAGGGTGGTTGCAGGGATAAAAGGAGCCTTTGGCTCCAAGCCCTGCCCTTCCTCCCCTCTTTCCCAACACTTCACTGCCTATTTTCCTTTTCCAAGCACGGGAGAAAACGCTCGGGAGCAAGACCAGACACAGAGAGAGGAAGCAGCGGCTTCCTTCCCCATCCAAGGCCAATTATTCCAGGTGTTACGCAAGGCTCCCATTCCCATCCCAAACACCGGGATCCACCTTCCTGGAGCTCCGGGGACACCTCGGGCAGCCCCAGATGGAAATGCCCATCCCAAAGATGGAATCAGGGCCAGAAAACTCCATCCCAGAGGAGTTTTCCTGGCGTCAGGGAGCTGCCATCACTCCAGGTTTCCCAGGTGGGATTCCCTGTGAACCCCTCGGGCCGGGGATCCTCGCTGGGCTCTCAGGGCTCCCCAGAGCCCGGGAATTTACATCCCATTTTATGTGGAAAGCACTAAAATGGCATCACACCCTTTAAAACAGACATTTCCACCTCGCTTCCACACCCAGGCTCTGCCCCTGCCGCCCCCTCCCCACCGGGCTCTGCCACCAGGCCTCAAATTTTAATTGAAAAAATGTGATTTACGTTAATTGGCAGCAGATGAGTTACAGGGCTCAAAAGCAGTGGAACATTTGATCCAGCAGATTTATGGCAGCGGGGAACCGACCATCCCAGCTTTTGCATCCCCCTCACAGCCCCACTGCCAAAACAGCTCAGCTGGCCAAAAAACGGGAAAAAAAAACCAAAACAAAACAAGAAAAAGTAATTAGTGTTTAATTTCTCAGCAATTTTTTTTTTTTACCTTCCTTTTAATTGCCCCACATAAAACTGTCCTAGAATTTTACAGCCTGGCCCAGTCCTCTTTGCTGGTTTTAATTAGGCTGAGGCAGGGCTGGCGCTTAATTTGGAGAGGGGGAGGACGTCAGACCACGCTCGGGGAAGGTTTTGCCATTCCAAGCACCCGGAAAACATCAGCAGGAGCAGGAGCAGCGCTCCCAGAGCTGGAACTGGGGGTGGCTCATCCAAGAAATCCCTGTTGGAAAGGAGCAGAGCTCTCTGCCAGCACAATTTCCTCTCCTTGAGGGAGACCAAAGGATGGAAAATGGGAAAATGAGCTTGGCTGGGAGCGGCTTTGGGGTAATTCCCATTCCTGGGGGGATCAGGGCTGGTCCTGCCCTTCCTCAGAGAGGGGCTCAAGCAGAGAGCACCAGGAGCAGCTTCCCAAAGCTCTCCCAGCCTGGAGGAGGAACAGGGAATTCCTTGCAGGACTCCAGAATTCCTGCCCCGGGCCTTGCTGGGTTAATATTTGCATTTGGGAAAGCAAACTCATAAATCCCGTGGATTTCTCCGTGCAGCCACTCTGGGATTCCTGGGAGGGAGGAAAGCCGGGCTGGTTCTCCAGCTGCTCACCCAGGAAGGTCCCACCCTTCCCCGGCCGTGTTTGCTCGGAGCAGGTCGGGGCTGGGCCGTGCTTTGAGGGAAATATTCCATAGGAACTCCAAAACTTCCACATCCGAGCGCTGGGATCCCCCCAGGCCACCCCTGGCTCTGTCCCTGGGGTTGAAATCAACGGATCCAGGTGGGATTTTGTGCTGGAATTGTGTTGGGAAAGGATGGCACAGTGCGAGCTCTGGTCTATGGACAAGGTGGGACTCGGTCTTGGAAACCTTTTCCAGCTTAAATTATCCTGGGAAAAACTTCCTGGCTGCTCCCAAATAATTATTTGGAGTCCATGCTCACCAGGCCACTGTGCTTTTTACATGACAGGACCCCTTTTTTTTGTTAAATAACGTTCTAAATCCTAAAACATTAATTATCATAAACATTTCCCCTCCATAAATATCCCTTTTATGTTCGATTTCCACACAGCACCTTCCGGTGCTTACAGGGTAGGAGGGAACAGAATCCAGGGATAATTAACAACAGGATTCTAGGGCAAATAATTTGCATTTCAGTGGCTTCTGGAGCAGGAGGGATGGCAGTGGTGGTTAAAGGCTGGAAAGGGAAAAGGGAAAGGACAGGGAAGAGCTTTCCTGCAAAATAAAAGTGTTAAATTCCTGGGCTGGCTTTGTTGGGAGTTTCTCAAGGTTTCCTGGACAATCCAAGGCATCCCCAAAATCCCCTGGAAATGTGGCAAATGGAAAACAACATCCAGCACTCACGGAGCCAGAGGGGTTTATTAAATGTAATTTAATTGTCTCTGGGGATGACTTTGCCCTCATTGGGACAATCCCCTCGCTGAGGTTCGGCTTTTTCCCCGTTCCTGCGCCTGCTTCCCGCTCCCACCTGGACTGGGATCCACTGGGATGCTCCAGGTGTGGCAGAAGGACCCTCCCGAGGCCACCCAGCTCAGGGTGCTGGAAAGCCCAGCACCAGCTCAGCTCCTGCTCTTCCAAAGGCTCCAGTTCCCACCACGGGATCCACCGCAGCTCCAGTATCCACAGGAAACACCCAAACCCCCAAAAAACAGCAAAAATTTAAAAAAAAAAAAAGCAGAGGGGTAAAAATAAAGACCAAAAAATTCCACTGGAAACTGGGCAAGCGCTCGGTCCTTGCCAGAGGAAAGCACTGAGCTGCTGCTTGAGCCAGGAGCTCTTCACCATCCATCCATCCATCCATCCATCACCAGGATCCAAGAGGACAATTCCCAAAGGCCAGCAGAAAATGGAGTTTTTTCCTGTCAGTTCCGTGTGGCAGGAGCTGAGCTCCTGGTGGGATCCTCCTCACGGGGAGGGGATGGAGCCCGGGCAGGTTCCGGGTGTGGAGCTGGGGCTGGAGGCGAGGGAAGAACCTCTCCCAGCCCTGAGGTTCCATCGCTGTCCCTGAGCTCCAGCTGCAGCCTCGGGAGCTGCTCCTGCATGTCCTGGCTGTCCCCTCTGTCCCTCACCCCGAGCCTTCAGCACGGGCCCTGCGAAGGAAAAACAGCGTTAGTGGGCTGGAGCGGGGCTGCTCCTTCCCCAGCACCAAATCCCGTGTTTGGAGAGATGGGGGAAAGAGGAGAGGGAGCCCCAGCCCCAGAGACTTTTCCTCCTCTTCCCAAACTCTCCTGTGCACTCCCGCAGCTGAGAGCAGCTGCAGATGCTCCTGTCCGCCTCCCGGGCATGGTGGGGCTCTGCAGGGCACCTGGGGGTCCCTGCAGATGGGATCTGGGATGAGCAGGGAGCTCAGACATCGGTGGTGGCACCCCAGAGGTCCCTCCCGAGCATCACTGGGCACCAACCCCAAATCTCCGGGCTCTGGGCACCCGTGCGGGTGCGGCACAGCCAGGGACGGTGCTGCCATCCCAGAGAACCCCCGCAGGCTCCAACCGCACCTCTGGCAGCTCACAGCCCCCCAGGGCCCCCCGAAACCGCAGCAAAGCCCGGGGTGAATCCGGCCCGGAGGGCGCAGCCAGCCCCGGCCGTGCCCCGCGTTTGAAGGAGCCGCGGCCGGGAGCGATCAGAGGCGCTGGCAGCGATAGCGCAGCCCCGGGCGCTGCTCTGATCTGTTATCTCGGGCCGGAGCCGGGTTTGAACGCGGGGAAACACCCGCACATCAAAGGCGCTTCCCGCCGCCTCCGGCCCGGGGCAGCGCTCGGGGAGCTCGGGATGCGGCCGGGGATCCGCGGGGGTCGCGGGGAGAGGAACCGGGGATGGAGCCCTGTCCCTGCTGGGGACACCAGCACAGGCTCAGCGATGGAGCTGTGTCCCCTGTCCC